>NC_057716.1:72805981-72903387 GCF_004010195.1 Chiloscyllium plagiosum | reverse complement strand
GAACCCGGGTCTCTGGCGCTGTGAGGCAGCAGTGCTAACCACTGTGCCACCGTGCCGCCCACTAATGGTAAGGTCCTAGGGAGTGTTGCTGAACAAAGAGACCTTGGAGTGCATGCTCATAGCTTCTTGAAAGTGGAGTCGCAGGTAGATAGGATAGTGAAGAAGGTGTTTGGTATGGTTTCCTTTATTTGTCAGAGTATTGAGTACAGGAGTTGGGAAGTCATGTTGCGGCTGTACAGGACATTGGTTAGGCCACTGTTGGAATATTGCGTGCAATTCTGGTCTCCTTCCTATCGGAAAGATGTTGTGAAACTTGAAAGGGTTCAGAAAAGATTTACAAGGATGTTGCCAGGGTTGGAGGATCTGAGCTACAGGGAGAGGCTGAACAGGCTGGGGCTATTCCCTGGGGTCGGGCAGTCCAGAACTAGAGGGCATAGGTTTAGGGTGAGAGGGGAACGATATAAAAGAGACCTAAGGGGCAACGTTTTCATGCAGAGGGTGGTGCGTGTGTGGATTGCGCTGCCAGAGGATGTGGTGGAGGCTGGTACAATTGCAACATTTAAGTGGCATTTGGATGGGTATATGAATAGGAAGGTTTTGGAGGGATATGGGCAGGGCGCTGGCAGGTGGGACTAGATGGGGTTGGGATATCTGGTCGGCATGGACGGGTTGGGCCAAAGGGTCTGTTTCCATGCTGTACATCTCTATGACTCTAAGTTTGAAACCAAGCTAAGGCTTACTCCCATAATGCTAGATGGGGTTGGGATATCTGGTCGGCATGGACGGGTTGGGCCAAAGGGTCTGTTTCCATGCTGTACATCTCTATGACTCTATCTATGACTCTAAGTTTGAAACCAAGCTAAGGCTTACTCCCATAATGCTCTGCCTTTGGCTACATAGATTATGAACCTGTTTTGGATAATATCTTTGTGATGTACTGAAGGTGTGATTATTCCCCAAATCTAAATCAATGACTCATCATAAGCCTGAATAAGTGTGTCACAGGAGTGAATAAAAATAACAGTAGATTTGTTCCTGAAATTAGATACTATTGCGCTAACATCAAATAAGAAGCAATGCTCTGACGTCTGTGATCTCAAGGTGACTCACTTAGTTGAACACAAACCAACTGAAAATTACACAGAAAACCAGAATCTCACACGTCACACTTGTAGGCTGAAAGGAGGTGTTTGGTTTTCCTGTGTATTTACAGCATTTTCTGTTTTAACTTCAGATTTTTGGATTCTACAGCACTTTTTCTCTTGAACAATGTACTAAAACCTTTATCTGTAAAATACTCAATTTTATACATGATCCCAATAACTGTCTCTTGTGTTTAGGACAGGGTGATGCTGGGGACAGATTATCCATTCCCACTGGGAGAACTGAAACCAGGAGCTCTTATCGAATCTATGGAAGAATTCAGTGATGAACTTAAAGTAAGATTAATGTTGAGATCTGCATTATTCAAAGCATTGTGTGTGCATAATATGATAATACTACATGTCTACATTAGTGGTGACTACCCCATGCTAACAACAATAGCATCATAGGCCAGCTGGATTATTGAAAAGGAATTCCAATTTTTGGCCACTGTGATAATTCTCTGTCCACGCTGCTCACGCTTGAGCCTTTATTCTGCTCTCTGTATCGCAGATGCAGCTTTTCCTCATCTTAGATTTAACATGGACTCCCGACATATACAACTCCCACTCTGACATTTCTCCAGTCTCTTGGCTCCAATTTAGCAATGTAATACTCCATACTGCACTGAAGTGACAAATTAGAATGTGATCACATTTGGACTGGAATTTTAATTTACCAGCTCCTAACTCAAAGAATGATGATGCCAACTGAACCAAGCTGACATATTATCTGAATATTAACTACAGTGCAGAAACATCTGGATTAATACTTAGAAAGTCAATTGCTACTTTCCATCCTTAATGCTGACTCAGTTTAGGAAGACTTAAAAATTTACTATCAGTCTTGAACAATGTTCCAAATTACATTCAGGTCAGTTGCTTATGTGCTCCTTTGGTTTTCAAATATAAAAGGAAAATTTCACCCCTGACAATGGGTAAATTGGAAAAGGATGGTTAGTAAACATAATTGATTTTAAGATTGGGACCTCAACTCAATTCAGCATACCACTCTCCTATTTAATAGAGGCATATTTGGATACACACAGGTCATCCACTCACCTCAGGCAGAATATTAATTAGTGCTGGTAGACATGTAATTATTGAGACAATTAACATTCTTATGAGATGTTATTTGGATTAATTTGTTTTCAGTATTACTGATCTGTAAATTTAATGTACAGTTCTCCTTAGTTTAGGAAACTGACTGCTGTGTTCTGCCTCTCCCGACTTCAAGTTTGGGTGTAAATCACCTCACAATCCAATCATCTCCATTGGACAATCCAACCCAATCAAATCCCTGCTGTCCAAGTTTCCTCATAATAAGTCATAAACTTCTATAAATAAATAACTGACCCAAAAAGGCAAATACTGAAAATTCACTCACATAAATCCAATATCAAAATTCATTAGTGCCAAAGAAAAATGTTCAACAGGTCCTGCTCAAACAGGGACAGTGGTTGCATTTGTTGGAAGTTTGGAAGCCTTTTTTTAAAGATTCAGTATATGGAGTGTTTCAGACAAAATTGTTGTTACAGCCTTTGCACTGCTGCAGATGATAGGCATAGTAAACATTAGATTGGCTGCAGGTTAATCTGAGTGATTTTGGTTTGGACAAACCACTTCCTTCCAAGATAAACGCAGTAGCACCCCTGAAAGAAAGACAGAAATAGCTGGAGAAACTCAGCAGGTCTGGCAGTATCTGTGGAGATAGAAAGCACTGTCAATGTTTCGGGTCCATGAACCTTTCTTCAAAACTCAAGCACCCATGTGCGCAGTTCTTTGTTTTTTGTATCAGTAGCAACCCTGTTCACTTGGTCTGTCCCAGCAAAATGCTTGAAACCACTTTTTCACCTTTGGTGGGGCAAGGCCTATCCCAACAAGGCAGCCAGCCAGGTTTAGCTGCATTGGATTGTTGTTGTGAAAGGAGGGAGGTATCTCTTTTTCAGGTCCCCTGCAGCTGTAAAGGCACCAGCCCCAGATCACACTTGCCCCTGGTGCACTCAACATACTGTCAGTCTGGTCTTCATTACCTCCTGTTTATCAGGATTGGCTGTTCTCCCACCGCTTCAACTTGATGAAGCTGGGCTACAAAACTGTCAGTCATTCAACGGACCAGCAGTTCTCTAAAGTGCAACTTCCTCCCCAGTTAGAAGCAAATCTTTCATCCTTAGCTAGTTAATACCATGCTAAATATTAAAATGTGCAGCAAGTATTGGTAGGAATACATTCCCCATCAAATCTTCAGATGGAAGGGTGGGAAAACACAACCATCCAACAAATATGGTCTGAATAAAGTTAAATCCATATAAATGAGAAATCTTTGAAATTTATCATAAAATGGTTTCATTTGTCTTTCAGGATAAGCTCCTCGCCAAAAATGCACTGGAGTTCCTTGGCTTTGAAAAGAAACAGTTTATTTGATGCATGACGTTTTAATGTATTTTATTCATCCGGTCAGAAATATCTATACTGTTTGAGACATAGTTGGATTTGGCACTCAATATAATCACCTTCCAAAATGAAATTGTTGTAATTCAGTTTATAGGATAAGATGACTACGATTTTAAAATTAACATCTAACCCTGTTTATTTTAATTGTTTACTGTGAAACAGCTCTGACTTGTGTTGACCAACAGAAGCAGTCTTTAAAGTCCTTAAATCTTTATCATCAATTTCAAATGTTTAGTCAAAAGTTGCATACTGCTAACAGAAACAGCAAAACTCCATGGAGGAGAACAATTATATTTAAAAATTCTATATTTGCATAGATTTCTTGTCTGCACCAGTTGAATTCCAGAATGTCTGGTTAACTTTTTCTCCTAATTTCCAATGTTCACATTTACCGGTATTATAAAACCTATTTTGGGAATCTTGTTTAATTTTTTTAAATAAGGTGTTAAATGAGATTTCTATTTGCCCTCTCAGGCCAATGCCTCAAAGCATTATTTTGAAGAAAGCGCAATCCCTTGAGCCCTGAGCAATATTTATCCCTCATTCAACATCATAAATACAGTTTATGTGACCATTATTTAATCGCTGTTTGTGAGACTTTGCTGCATACAAATTAGTTTTCATGTTTCTGGTATTGCACTAGTCACTGCACCTCAGAAATACTTCATTCACTAAAAGCAGCTTTGGAAAATTCTAACCTGGTAAAAGACAACATATAAAGGTACATTTTCTTTCATTACATCTTTAACGGAGATGCTTCCCAGCTCTTTACTCTGGAGAAAAATGACCTTAAATAAATTCTACAAAATACCCTACACTTGGCTTTTCAATACAAAACAGGCATGTTTAAAAAAATGACAGAGTATTTAATATCTGCATCGCCTCATCGTGGTAACTTCACAAAGAATCAGTTCCTAACATATTTTTAATGATGATTGAACAGAAAAAAAAACAGCAATGTATTAGAAAGGCAATTTTAACATAATCTATATATGGAGCAGCAGTAACAGAAACCAATGGTAGAAATATCAATTTCAAATGCTTTGTGAAAAATTGCATACTGCTCAGAAAAACAGCAAAACTCCACAAAGGACAACTAAATTTTAAAATTTTATATTTGCAAAATATAGGCCAGTTCTGCTCACCCTTATCTATCTGTGAGTAGATGAAAGTAGTTATTGTTAAATATCAATATTAATTTTAAAGTAACCACTTTAAAGAGATGGAATCAACTTGTATATTGAGGATTGTCCAGAGGTCAGGTGCCAAACTGTCCCTATCCCAACCACACTGATGCCAGAAATGTGAATATCCCCATAAAACGCAAAATGCTATCTACTAAAACTATTACGTCTTTCACGTCTTATTGCACAATTACAATAGCATAAAGTCATGTATTTAAAGTACCCAGACACTGAATGTGGGCATCAATGAAATGCTTACATTCAACACAGAATATTTATATCGTTTTTAAACAAAAGACTTAGAACATAGAAGTTACTATTTGGAGAAAGGTTGTTCAGCAGGACCAGTTTGTGCTGTCATTTACCAACCATCCAAACAAATATTTCCAAGTGCACTTACCTCTCTCACTCTTTCCTCCAACCCATTGTCTCCCTATCCAATCGGATATTGAAATAGAGGTTACTTCTACCAGTAACCTTGGACATGAACTGCACAAACTCCAAAGCTGTTCAAATATGTCACCTCTGACCTTTATTATCGATTGCTTACATTTAATATTGCTTTTATAACCCTTGTTCTAGACATTGTAAACAATGTTTCCTTTCTTTAATGTAATTACTTCTAATGCATTGCTTTTGTTTGGAATTCCTTACACCATTAGCAGCTTAGAGAATCTGCAACGTACGCTCTCTAAAGCCTTGCTTTCCAAGAGTGTGATTTTTGGTTTTAAGCCAGCAGAATGCCAGAGATGCATGTTAGCACAAGGCACATGGAGTTCAATGAATACTGCAATGTTTCCTAGAAGTTGTGCGACAGCTGGGAAAAAGCAGGGCAAAGGACAAGCAAGGCATGCACCAACCAACAGCTGTTTCTTTAAAGGGACCGCGCACATAGTACAATATATGTTGTGCACAGCAAAGGGCTATTAGAGAGAACAGTGGCAGTGAGTTCCCCTGACTGTGCAAGTTGGATCCATTGGCTACAAAATATGACAAGATATTGATCACTGAGTCATCTGCATTGTAGTAGTTCTTGTAATTTACTTCAACAGCAGAAGTTTTTAAGTAATCTCCAAAGCTTGTTTTAATTATTCTCCTGGCAAATAGTGGAGCAAGTTAATATTTAATCATAGCATAAGTTTTAAATGAATGCTACTGACAAAATTGTAAGAATTATTAAGAAGTATCAATTTAATATATATTTCCTATAATTAATATACATAATTGAGTATGCCTAGTTTATTCCGTCTTAACCCTTGTGTGTGAACCAATGACCCTGCCTCACTCACCATTTTCTGAGGCAGAGTTCCAAAGTGTGCAATTCTGTCAAACAAAATAATTCTACCCATTTCCGTTCTAAAAGGGAGATCTTTACATTTTAAAATGATCCTTTATCCACAAGAGAAAACATCTTTTCTACATCCTTCATAGAACATTACAGCGCAGTATTGGCCCTTCGGCCCTCAATGTTGCACCGATCTGTGAAACCAGTGTAAAGCCCATCTAACCTACACTATTCCATTATCATCCATATGTTTATCCAATGGCCACTTAACCTTTCCATCAGGACGTAACATATTTCAATTAAGTTATCCCTTACTCCCCTAAACTTCTGTAGGCACAGGCCCATCCTGTTCAACCTAACTCATGTGGTAACCCAGTCATTCCAGATACCGATCTAGTAAATTTACTTTGAACTGCCTTTACATTTACATCATGCTATCTTATATTCTTTCTTAGAAAAGGAGATAAGAATTCTGGTTAGATGGTCTGACCAATATCTTGTATAATTGAAACAAAACATCTTTACTGATATGTTCAACTTCTCTTGCAATAAACGATAACATCCAATTACTCTTAATAACCTCCTTTGCTTGCATGCTGACTTTTAATGACTCATGCACTAGAACACCATGGATCTATCTATACTTTGGAATTCTGTAGTGGTTCTCCATTTAAGTAATACTCTAAAGTAATATCATTCCTGCCAAAGTGAACAACATTTTTGTTTGCCACATTGTATTCCATCTGCCAGATTTTACCCATTCATTCAGGTTATTCCTATCCATCTTGCAGCTTCATGTGCTCTTAACACATAATTTCTTTCCCATCTTTCTGTCATCCTTGAATTTAGCTACCTTGCATTTATACCCCTCATCAAAATCTTTGATATAAATTGCAAAAAACAGAGGACCCAACAACAGATCCCTGCAATACTTTACTCACGACATCTTGTCAATTGGACAAAGACCTATTTGTGCGTACTCTCTGTTTTCTACCAGGCAGCACTATTCCTGTCCCTTTATCTAGCTTCATGTCCCTTTATCTAGCTTCCTATCCCTTTATCTAGCTTCCTATTTTTCTTAACTCTCATATATTCTCTCAATGTTCAGGATGGAATCCTTGTCATCATGCAGCCCCATCTCTGTAACAGCAATCAGATCATATTTACTTCGATATGCGTATTCAATTCATTTATTTTGTTACAAATACTATGCATGTTCAGATAAACTCCTTTTTTTTAAGATTAGATTAGATTCCTTACAGTGTGGAAACAGGTCCTTCGGCCTAACAAGTCCACACTGAAAAGTAACCCACCCAGACCCTTTTCTCTCTGACTAATGCACCTAACACAATGGGCAATTTAGAATGGCAAATTCGCCTAACCTGCACACTTTTGGAATGTGGGAAGAAACCCACGCAGACACGGGGAGAATGTGCAAACTCCACACAGACAGTCGCCCAAGGCTAGAATCTAACTTGGATCCCCAGTGCTATGAAGCAGCAGTGCTAACCACTGAGCCACCGTGCTGGCCCAACTCTACTACTCTATTCTAAAATCTACTCTTGACTGTTGATGTATTTTTAGGTTTATTCTTCCTATCCCTTCCTGCCATATTCTGACTCTTAATACTCACATTACTATTTTGCTCTCCTGGCTTGACTATATTCCTTGATTTGCTGTATCTACCCAAACTTGATCCTTCACCTCATTGTTTAATTTAAAGCCCTCTCTAGTTTCCTAGTTATCTGATTTGCAAGAACACTGATCCCAGTGTGGTTCAGGTGCAGACCTTCACAATGATATCGTCCCCCCTTTACCCAGCACTGATACTAGTACCCCAAATGAGTTGTCTAATCATGTAAGAACATACAGGAAAGGAAAAATATTGTGACACACCATACATACAAGTACAGGAATCTGATCTATCCAGGCGACGAAGTAGTTTTTTTCTGTATTAGTAATCCAGAGACACATGTAATGTGCTGCTGACCTGGGTTTGAATCCCACTGTGCCAGATAGTGGAATTTGAATTCAATAAAAGATATGGAATAAAACCAGTAATGAGGACGATGAAGCAATTGTCATAAAACATCTGGATCACTAACCAACTTCAGAAAAAGAAAACTATTGTAATGACCTGTACATGATTCCAGAGCCTCCCCACCACTGCCACAACCCCCACACCCCAGGAATCTGTAGTGCTCCATGTTTAAGAACACTTGGAGGAGCCACTGAGATGTCAAGGGCACAGAATGTACTCTGGGTGTGGGGCTTAAATGTCCATCACAAAGCCTCAAATCCAAAAGGACATAGCTGCCAGAATGGTTCTACAGCAATTAGGGAACTAACAAGAGGAAAACAAAACATACTTAACCTCAGCTCACCAATCTGCCTGCCACAAATGCATCTGTCCAGGACAGAATCAATAAGAGTGACCACTGCACAGTTCTTGGGGAGAAGCCATAGAGTCACAGAAACAGACTCTTACGGTCTTACTCATCCATGCCAACTGGATATCCTAAATTAACCTAGTCCCATTTGCCAGCACTTGGCTCATATCCTTATAAACCCTTCCTGTTCATTTATCCATCCAGATGCCTTTTAAATGTTGTATTTGTACCAGCCTTCCTCTGGAGCTCATTTCAAACAAGCACCAACTGCGTGAAAAGGTTGCCCCTTACGTCTCTATTATAGCTTTCCCCTCTCACCCTAAACCTATGCTCTCAAGTCCTGGACTCACCCACCCCAGGAAATGTCCTTGTCTAATTATCGTCTCCATGCCCCTCATGATTTTATAAACCTCCAGAAGGTCACCCCTCAGCCTCTGACGCTCCAGGGAAAACAGCCCCAGCCTAATCAGCCTCTTCCTATAGTTCAAACTCTCCAACCCTGGCAACATCTGTGTAAATCTTTTCTGAACCCTTTCATGTTTTACAACATCCTTCCTATAGGAGAGAGACCAAATTTCACACAATATTTCAAAAGTGGCTTAACCTGCGCAGCTGCAACATCTCTCAACTCGTATACTCAATGCACTGATCAATAAAGAAAAGCATACCAAACGCCTTCTTCACTATCCTATCTACCAGAAACTCTACTTTCAAGGAACTGTGAACCTGCACTCCAAGGTGCCTTTGTTCAGAAACACTCCCCAGTACCTTACTATTAGGTGTATAAGTTCTGCCCTGATTTACCTTTCCAAAATGCAGCTCCTTATCTAAATTAAACCTCATCTGCCACTCCTCGACCCATTGGCCCACCTGATCAAGATCCCGAGGTAACCATCTTCGTTGCCCACTATACCAATGCCTTATGAATTTATTTTAGTCACTTTTTTTTTTAATTCTCCAATCCTATACATTTTTCAATATTTAATCAAAACTTTGTCCCACTCTTCACCTTGATAGGAACGTGCTGGCTCTGCACTTTCACTATCTCCTTTTTGAGATACTCCCCTCTGTTCTGATGTAGATTTCCGACAGGCCATTGCGCCCCGTCCACTTTCATCAAGAAGGTAATCGATAATCGATCTGCACATTTTCTCTGTCTGTCTCCAGAAATACTACCGAACCTCCTGTGTTTTTCCAGCTTTTCCTGTTATTTTAGATTCTGGGAATGTGCAGTTTTGGAACCGTTAATTGTCTCTCTCTGCCTTTTTCATACAAAAATGATCACCTCACATTTTGAAGTAATTTGTATCCACTTTGAATTATCATACAGATCGTGTGTTTGTTGTTGCTTGAAGACAACGAGACGAAGAGAATAACATTACTGGGGCCCTAAAGCTCGATTTTACTGCAGGTTCCCCTAGACACCTTCCGGACTACAGATCCCAACATGCATTGCAGCCCAGTCTTCCGGCGAGGTAAGAATCGGGTTGGTGCCCTCATTTCCGGTAATTGTCTGCGCGCATGTTTGTGGGCCACAGTGCGCATGCGAGCTGCGCGACGCTGGGAGTTGGTCGCGGTGTCGGGTAAATGGCAGCTTCAGCCGCATCGTCGAAATGGTATTTCACTCGGGAGCAGCTGGAGAACACGCCATCCCGGCGGTGCGGGATCGACACCGACAAGGAGCTCTCGTACCGGCAACAGGCCGCCAATTTAGTCCAGGACATGGGCCAGCGGCTCAATGTGTATCCTTGCCGTCGGGGAGATGAAACGATCTCTAGAAATGTCGGCGATAAGGGTTAGGGAGCGGGAGGCCTAGCTACCGGGCCTGACATGGCGGCGCCTGAGCGGTCCCCTGTTCCGCAGGGAAGGTGGGGTGGAGGAACGGGTTGTGGGGGCGGGGAAGGTGACCGAATGGAAGCAGAATTGTCGGTGTTTAAAGTGTCGGCGGTGCTGAGTTGGTGGCCGACAGCGGGTTCGGGGCCCGGACTCCGGCCGATGCCGGAGCGCTTCATTTTCGCAGCCGCCGTTTTGGCGGCACCTCGTTTCCTTGCGGTTTCCCGCTGAGGTTGCCGATGTTTCTGGGTCACTTACGAGACCAGGGCGATCTTATCCCCAACTTAGGGGTGATCCGTTTCTCGCCCATCTTCACCTCACTAGATGGAAAAGGGTGTAGAGCGGCCCGGATCCTGGATGGAACTGGAGTTGCAACAGGGCACAAAAGACAACATGGCTGCCGGCAGCAGACCGGCAATCGTGCTAATGGCGCCACGCTTTGAAGTCATACAATCTAACAGATAAGAACAAACCTAAGCGTCAGCGTTTAGTCTTATGTTTGTAGGCTCGTGATTATGCAAAATATAAATTCGTGATTCATTCGTGAGGATTATCATATATCTGGGCGAGGGAGGGAAGTAATTGATTTTTTTCCCCCGGACATTTAGTTGTGTCAATGTTGTCAATTAGTTCAGATATCATTGGTCATAGTTTATCCTTCTCTGGACTACAGTTGCTGACTTTTCTAATTTTGTATTTTGGAGCGTAAATATTAAAAAGGCCTTTGTGCTTGTGACTTTTATTTCTAAAAGAATTAGGAAAGTATTTAAGGGTAATAGGAAAATGTATTTCTAATCATGCCATGCCATCTTACTCTTGTGACAATATGGATGCGCGTTTCCTTTTTCAAAGGTGTGCAGCCAGAAATTTGTTGAGATGATTTCGCGTTAAAGTGACGTGCCCTGTACCAAGGAAATACGATGCATTTAATCTTTTGTTTCTGTTAGTGAAGGAATTCACGCTGCCATTACCTATATAGTTTATGACAAATGTGGTTCTTATATGTTAATATGTCAATTTTATAATATATAATTAAGCAATCAGTGGGCAAGTAGAAGTGACTGGCTAATTCTGTGTCTTTGTTCAAAGTACACACTTTATAGGAAATCTCCTAAGTATAAATATATAATTATGCTCATTACTAATAGTGATGAAGTTATGAGCAGTGTGAACAGGTTAGCAGGCACTGGAATCACAACATAGTTCCAAGTAAATGTTTGAATAAGAGAAGATTTTGTTCAGATGTCCCTTTCAGAACTGCGATTTGAATATCTTTTGGGCCAGCTTGCGCATTTGCCAAAATTGGTCACTTGAATCGATTTCTGTTCCTACCTTTTTTAATTGCGTCTTATGGGAACAATTGAAGATATACACATTCTGAGGGTCTCCTGCATCATACATTCTTGGTACATGTCTACATTTTTAAAAACTTGATGTATTTCAATGCTATTATGACTAAGATAAATTAACAGTG
This sequence comes from Chiloscyllium plagiosum, assembly GCF_004010195.1. Lineage (NCBI taxonomy): Eukaryota > Metazoa > Chordata > Chondrichthyes > Orectolobiformes > Hemiscylliidae > Chiloscyllium > Chiloscyllium plagiosum. The sequence continues at coordinate 72,891,625 of NC_057716.1, read as the reverse complement.
ACATACAGTTCTGGCTACTTTTTGTTTGCTTTCTCTTGCTCCTTGGAAAAATCAGTTAATTCCAAAGACCAAGGTTCTTTTATACTAAAGTCTTAAATAATATGCATGCTTTAATGGATATTGTCAACTAGCTGGGCAACTGTAGGGAATCTAATCAAAGATTTTTTTTTTTGAAAAGATTGCATGTTCCATGTCCTACTTGGTTTCCACAGGAGTTTAATTTAATGCTACTGAACTAACCTGAATTGACTGGGACTTTTTTCCCTAGAAATGTCAGAGGCTGAAGGGTGACCTTATAGAGGTTTACAAACTCAAGAGGGGCATGGATAGAATGAAGAGCCAAGGTGTCTTCCTAAGATAGCGAGGTCCAAAACCAGATGGCATAGATTTAAGGTGAGAGGGTAAACATTTTAAAGAAAAAGGCCTGAGGTTTAAAAGTTTTCTGGATTGGTCAATGAATAGCAAAGGTTGAGAGGGACATGGGCCAAATAGTGGCAAATGAGGCTTTGTCAGATTGGGATGTCTGGTTGGTGCAGAAGAGTTGGGTGTTTGTTCTGTGCTGCTGTTGTGCTTGAAGAATTCTGGTCGAGAGTGTGATGTTAGAAAAGCACAGCAGGTCGGGCAACATCCAAGGAGCAGTAGAATTGATGTTTCTGGCAAGAGTCCTTCATCAGTTATGGGGCTTGTGAGGTGGCGGGGGAGGAGAGATAGTTGAGTCCGATAAGTAGATGGAGGTGGGGGTAATAGTGATAGGTCGGAGAGGAGGGTGGAGCACATAAGAAGGGAGATGGGCAGGTCATGAGTGGTGCCGAGTTGGAAGGTTGGAACTGGGATAAGGTGGGGAGTGGGGAAATGAGGAAACTAGTGAAGTCCATATTGATGTCATGTGGTTGGAAGGTCCCAAGACAGAAGATGAGGCGTTGGGTGGTTAGGGTGTTGCAATGGAGGAGGCCCAGGACCTGCATGTCCTTAGCGGAGTGGGAGGGGGAGTTGAAAGGTTCGGCCACGAGACGTAGGGGTTGTTTGGTGCAGTGTCCCAGAGATGTTCTCTGAAGCACTCTGGAAGTAGGTGTCCTGTCTCCCCAGTGTAGAGAAGATTCATTGAGAGCAACGGATACAATAAATGACGTGTGGAAGTGCAGGTAAAACTCTGGATGTGGAAGGCTCCTTTGATGTCTTGGAGGTGTGGGTGCAGAATTTGCAATTCCTGTAGTGGTGGTGCGGATGATTTTGGGGGGGGGGGGCGGGGAGAGAGAGAAAGAGCTGTGGAGAAATGGTCTTTATGGAACACAGATAAGGGTGGGGAGGGAAATATGTGGTGGTGGGGTCCCTTTGTAGATGGCAGAAATGGCGGAGGTCAATGCAATATATTCCGTTTTGTAGGTGCCAATTTCTGCTACAAACAGCCCCAACCAGAGATATACTTCCCTCCCTAACCCTTTTCTGTAAAGACCATTCCCTCTGCGACTGCATTGTTAGGTCCACACTTCACCCATTTCCCCGCACTCCCCTCCTGACAGCCTCCCCGGCCCCTCCCAAAAATCACTCCCATACAAAGCTTCAAAGGAGTCTTCCACATCAATCTGTTTTACCTGCACTTCCACATATGTCATTTACTGTATCTGTTGCTCCCAATTGTGGTGGTCTCTACATTGGGGGGAGAGCACGCCTACTTGCAGAGCGTATGAGAGAACATCTACGGGGCACCTGCACCAACCAACCAACCCCACTGCCCTGTGGCTGAACACTTCAAGTCCTCCTCCATACTACATCATAACCACCCGGGGCCAGGAGGAAGAACACCTCATTTTCCGCTTTGGGACCCTCCAACCCCCCCCACNNNTGACCTGTCCATCTTCCTTCCCACCTATCTGCTCCACCCTCCTCTCCGACCTATCACCATTTTCCCACTTCCATCTACCTGTCGCACACTTGGCTACTTTTCCCCTAGCCTCACCACCCCACCTTCCCCCACCCCAATTTATCGCTACCTTCTCGGCTCTCAAGTCTTATTTCTGATTAAGGGCTCTTCCCAAAGCATCGATTCTCCTCCTCGGGTGCTGCCTGATCTGTGCATTTTCAGCACCGCGCACTCAACTCATCTCCAGCATCTGCGGTCCTCACTTTCTCCTAGAATCATCCTGGCGCAGGGCATACCTTGGTTGATGTATTGCATCAATTATCTGAATAAAAGTTTTCAGTGTTAGTGTAGAATGGAAATTAAGGCCTCTTAGTTAAGTTTGTTTTCAAATATTTCTGCACCTATTGTAAACACTATATTCTCTCATAAGCAACAGTATAAATTCAAGTTTGTGTTCCTTTCCATTGCTTTATATCTCAGGCGAATTTTTAAAACTGTTCTAAACCTTTTGTTTTCCACTGAATTCTATTTTATCAATGTCTCATTTTGGTCACAGCTTAAGCAATGTTTCCTTGATGTCTTTAGGGTGCACTTTCCTTGACAGATGTTTTAGCTCTCAATTGACCATCAACACTGCAATTGTTTATATGCACAGATTTTATATGCAACATTCTTTCACAAGGTTTCATAGAAATGTAAGTGTTTTTGTTTTTTACTGAGCAGAATTTGGTAGCACTGTTGGTTAATTGATTTTTGCACCTCATATTGAAAGATCCTGTGAAGATGTGGGGAATATTTGATTCATTGCTGTTTTAATTGTTAGTGAAAGTTTGTAACTTGTCACTTTACTGTATTTACGCCAGATAATATTTTAATGTGGTTCTAGTATGATTCTGTAGAGTTTTAATGCAATGGTTTTGTCATAAATTAATTTGTAAGCCAAAAGCTGAGCTTTTCTCTCTGACCCAATTTTAATGTTTAATGTGAGTTGGGTTTGGTGAAAGCCAGTGGTTTTATCTACAGATATTCTGAAGATGCATATGTATGTACTGGATCCTCATCGTTGCTCAACAAGACTGTCCTCCCAAAATATCTGCTTAATATTCACTATTACTGGCTCAGCTTGAGCTTGTGACCCTAACACAGATCATGACCCACAGTCTGGGAACTACTGACATCAATTGCTTGCTCTATAAAAAAATCGTAATGAACACCTGTGCGAGTACGAAGTATGCCTTGGCAGTGTTGGAAGTGAGGTAAAACATTTTCCATGTTTTTGCAAATAATGAAAGAATATTCTAAGATCAACGGAATTAGAAATCACTTCCTTACGAAATTAGGATCAGTATGCAAGTGCACATTTAAAATTATCAATTTGTACCTACTGCACAATGCATCTACAAGCAAGTTCCTTTTGCACATTGATGCTATGAAATATCCACTTATGTATTTTTTATTCTTTTTATATAGTTTCTGGTCACGTTTGTGCTGGCGTCTAGTTGATAATCGTAGTGCTATAAGTTTGTGCATTCTGGGTGCTGCTAGGTATACAATCTGTGTTTGACCCAATTTTGTATATATGAGTTACTTGTATTTATGTTGCAATCTGGCCTCTGGCTGAAAACCAGAGGCCAGATTGAACACTGAGCAACCAGGAGAAAATTGGAATAGGCAGGCAAGATTTAAAATCATTAGGGTAATGCAACGCTGCAAATTTGTATTTCACAAAAATGTCATTTTTAAATTATTTTGTTTACAGGAAGTTAATGTCTGGGCCTTTTTTTCAGTCTGTATATGAGGGAAGTTATCTTTGAAGCACAGAGACATTTCAACATGACAGTGTTACACATGTGCAATTATATTGTTGCCAGTCTTGAAGTTCAACAGAAGTTGAATCTTTGATCATATGACCATCCCAACCCATTAGCCATAAGGGATCCTGCCTGAATCAGTGCTATTTGTATCTCTTCAATTACCTTGTTTTATGCACAGAGAAAAGCTAATCTTGTTTCTATCTGCGTCATAAGTCTTCAAAAGTTTAAGTGCACTTTTGTGCTCAATACATCCAGCTGATCCATCTTTGGATGTTCAGGATTGATTGGTCAAATTTGACCAGTTTGATGTCTGTAATCAAGACGTATAATCTTTGTGGATCCAACCTAGGATTATTCTAATATTTGTCTGCATCCTTGAGTGCAGGCTGTTGTAAACTTGGCAACAAGATATGGCAAGTATCAGATTTGCTGGAAGGAAATCCATTGGATCAATATGATTTTCCTTCTTTCTTTATGAAGAGGTGACACTGAATTCCAGTTCACTGAAGAAGTTTGCCATCAGCAAGAAAGAATGTGTTCAATGCAGCCCACAGTTTTAACTTTGTCTCATTCTTAAGACTTAGTTGGTGGGAATTAGACTATACCCACTACCTGCAATTCCTGCCACCAACTTACTCAGCCTGTGAGCTGTATTGTTTCTGTGGTGCTGTCTGACATAAAAGCAACGGTTAATATATTAGCATTGACATCAGCTGATAAGACATTGCCATAAATTGCATAGCAATTGTTTGGCTTGGCTTTATGTTAGCAATACAAATGGATCATGTCAAAATGTCCTTTTTAATGTGGCAAAACTTGAGGTACCTCATCCTTATGTACTGATTCCTTATCACAGTCTGGTTACCTGTAATGCATTTATTTGATCCAATTCCAGAGTAGTCTGTCAAAGGAGAGAATCTCTCATGGCTTTTGTGAATTGATCTTACTGCATTACACGTGTTCCGCCTACTGTACTTTTTTGAGAGAAGTTGAGGAATGCACAGGCCTGACCAACAGTCCAGAATTCCACTACCCAGTGAGCAATTCTTTTATTCATCTGTCCTGGATTTCTATGCTTCGGTCTATCTTCTAATTAAGTGGTATATAAATCATCCTTGCAAGGAAACTTGTCACTTTCTTGGTGAGAGTTGAAAGTGCTGCACAATTTGTAGTAGAAGTTGAATTGTTCGAGGAACATCTTAAATGAGATTGATATCTTAAACTTCAGCACCTCTCAAGGTTTGAAGCGATACATTTCTCAACAGTCTTATGAAAGTCTGGTCCTGGAGTTAAGCGAATATTTTTCGTTGATGAGAAACATAGTGTTGGAGCTCTTTTATATATTGGTGCTGATTCATTCTGTGATATAGATGTTGCAAAGGTAGATTCCTGAAGTAGGTTTATTTTGAAGAAAGGTTAAATATTTGTTGCAGTATATTCCTTAAAAAGTGAGCTTTTGCGAGGTGAAAGAGCACAAATCTATGCCCAACCACATTCTTCTTGTCTCGCAGTTAGATTTGCCCTCCAATCTTCTTTAGCATTATTGTCCTGTGAACAACGTATTAGCAATAGTCTGGATAGGTGATACCACCCAATGAGATATGCAAACAAGCAGGATGTCACTTATTCCTGACTTTTGTCTCGATACTGTGCAGATTTGGCATTTGTGTCACAACTTCAGTCCTTTCTGCTCAACAGCTTGCAGGCGTGCAGAATATCGCTGTGGATTCTCTGAAGATGGACAGTTCGGCTGCAGCGACAGAAAACCAGGAGACAGCTCAGCTTTTTGACAGGTGGGGTTTTCCAGCAAGGGATGTTATTGACTGCATTTTGGATTAGAAGCTTGCTGTTGTTTTACAGGTGTGGATGCTCTAGGGTTAGAATTTGATGGCACACCACGTTTGCTCCTAACCATGCACCCTAAGATCAATTGTCTTTGGAAAAGGCAGTCTTAAAATCCCACACTGGTCAATAGATCCATGGATGTGGGTGATCGCTTGATCAGCAAAGTGATCAATTTTGCAGTTTTCTTCGTGTTTCATACTTGATGGTTTTGGTCTTGAGAAGACAAGCTGTTCTGTCAGTGGTGGTTACCACTTGACCTTTGAACATTTCTTCAAATGTGCAGTGCCAAATCAAAATGGTTCATGCATTAAAGGTTTCAAAGCATTATTATAAGGTTTGGATTCGAGCTGTTGTTAAAATTTTTCAAATCTAGTACCGATATTAGGAAATTTCCTTTTGCAAACACTTGGCGAACAATATGCACATGAATTTCCATTCTCTCTTTGCTCAATAGTGTTTAAAATAAATTTGAGGTTTACTTTTTCACCTTGGTCTGCAATCGATAAGTGACTTAGTTCAGTATGCAACCCTTGGTGTTAATGTTTGGGGTGTAGAATGGCTTTCTTACTAAGCTATCCCTGCTCACTGCCAAATTCTGATTCAGAGAATTTGCATTTAGTGTGCTGTCACTTCCTTAGGATATCTCAATGCTTCACTGTTGATATCCAATCAAATGTGACCGCTAATGGGTGCAAAGTCCTACCATCAGCAAATCAGTTCAGCGAATATCTTAATTTTTCTTTGTCGTGCTTCAATGAGCACTTTGGACAAGACCATTCTGCTTTGTAATAGCAGGATCTTTGCATTAGTTGGTATTCATGAATTAAACTACACCTAGAGGAGGTTGATGAGGCCTTGGTGTAACATCACGTCTGCAGGCTTGGGCAAAGCTTTCATATATTCATCTCGTGTTGGAATTTCTACTTTTTTGACTTCCACATTTTTTTCAATCTGAAAATAATTTAGGTACCTCATATATCACTTAATCATTTGAAATGTAATGTAAAGAAAGCTAATATGAACAGAGGTTGTTACCTCAATGTTTTTCTTCCTCTGTGAATAAAATGTTATATGCTATTTTGTAAGAATTGTATAGCTCTACATTATGAATGCAAAAAAGCAGAATTCGAAAGCTAGATTACTGCTTTTGCAGTGTGAAAGTGATTTTGAGATTGCAGTGTCATTTATACTTTGGGGCTATATCAGTTTATTGCAAGTTGTAATTGATGATTTAGCGATAGATTTTGAAGCCATTAGGCACATTTCTTCAGAGAAAAGTAGAACCTGACCATATTTGAATATGCAAGCATTGGCTGTAATGTTCCATGAGGATATATATACTGCTTGTGTAATTTAGCAACCAGCTTAAGAAAGGGCAAATCCGGATTTCAGTATTCTAATTTTTAGCTATCATGGTGTTTGTTAGTAGCAAAAGGAGGTTAATGCTAAAAGGCTTGCCACTAACAGAGGGCTAGCTATCCCAAAGTGTTGGCGCAATAACAGTAAAAGGGTGGTAAAGGGAGAAGTCGGGCCTTTATTGATCAGGGGGAGGATTTGAGTGGTGGCAGGGTTATGGCTGAGGTGTAAAGTGAATATTTTGCATTTACAAAGCAAGGAGATGCTATTCAGGTCGTTGTAAGAGAAATGGAATCTCGGTAAGTAGAATGTTTAAAATTGATGACGTGATATTGGATAGGCTGCAGGAAATCAAACAGGACCAGGTGTGCTGAAATCAGAGGAAGTGAGTGAAAATTACAGAGACACCAACAATTTTTTCAAACTTCCTAAGACTCTTGACAGTGTCAGAAGACTGGGAAGTTATAAACCTAACCCTCTTGTTCAAAAAGTGGTTGCAAACAGAGATGTTCTTAATCAACTGGTTCAGACATGTTATGAAAACCTCTTGACTAGGTGAGACTTGGACACTACCACTACCAGTGTGACATAAGAGCCCTTGATTGTATGGATAAGCCCAGCAATTGCAGACCAGTCAGTTTAACTTCAGAGAAGTGAAACTGTTTGGACAGTTATTCAGGATAGAATTAAGAGCCACGTGGCAGAATGTGGGCAAATGAGGAAAAGCGAGCATGAGTTTCTAAAGGGAAATCTTGTTGAATTTGGTGGGTTTATCTTTGAAAGGTGACAGTTAGATGGTAGTGTTTTTGTTGTGTATGTGGGTTTCAAAAATGCATTTAGTGCAATGCCGCAAATCTTGGAAAGTTTAGCATGTAGAATAGCTGGGACAGTAGCAACATGAGTGCAGAAATGGCTGGCAAAGGTTGGTTCATAGGTATTCCTCTGGCTAGGGGAACATTTTCAATGGGATTTCCCAGCAACCATGTTTGTTCCTTATAATATAACAATCTATATTTTGGTGCATAAGGAATAATTTCCAAATCTTCTTTTTAAAAGAAAAATTGGTTGCACTGTAAATTGAAGACTGTAAAACTAAGTTTGCAGATGACTCCAAAATTGGAGGTGTAGTGGACAGCGAAGAGGGTTACCTCATTGCAACAGGATCTGGACCAAATGGGCTGAGAAGTGGCTGATGGAATTTAATTCAGATAAATGTGAGGTGCTGCATTTTGGGGTTGCAAATCTTCGCAGGACTTAGACACTTAATGGTAAGGTCCTAGGGAGTGTTGCTGAACAAAGAGATGAGCTACAGGGAGAGGCTGAACAGGCTGGGCTGTTTTCCCTGGAGCGTCGGAGGCTGAGGGGTGACCTTATAGAGGTTTACAAAATTGAGAGGCATGGATAGATTAGATTACCTACAGTGTGGAAACAGGCCCTTCGGCCCAACAAGTCCACACCAACCCGCCGAAGTGCAACCCACCCATACCCCTACACTTACCCCTTCACCTAACACTACGGGCAATCTAGCATGGCCAATTCACCTGATTGCACATCTTTGGACTGTGGGAGGAAACCGGAGCACCCGGAGGAAACCCACGCAGACACGGGAAGAATGTGCAAACTCCACACAGTCGCCTGAGGCGAGATTTGAACCCAGGTCTCTGGTGCTGTGAGGCAGCAGTGCTAACCACTGTGCCACCGTGCTACCCAAAGGATAAATAACAAAGTCTTTCCCCTGGGGTCAGGGAGTCCAGAACTAGAGGGCATAGGTTTTCTGTGAGAGAGGAAAGATATAAAAGAGACCTGTGGGGCAACCTTTTCACGCAGAGGGTGGTACGCATATGGAATAAGCTGCCAGAGGATGTGGTGGAGGCTGGTACAATTGCAACATTTAAGAGGCATTTGAATGGGTATATGAATTGGAAGGGTTTGGAGGAGGGATATGGGCCGGGTGCTGGCATGTGGGACCAGATTGGGTTGGGATACCTGGTCGGCATGGACAGGTTGGGCCAAAGGGTCTGTTTCCATGCTGTACATCTGACTCTATAGAACTACTCTTTTGCATTGAAATTTTTCTGACACATTTGGCCACTCCAACAGCTTATCAATGCAGGGAAGTTGGGGATGTTCAATTTGGGTTGAATGGGCACGTAGAGACAGTATAAATGGGCACTATCCTAAAACTTGTACCGGAGCAGAGTTTTTAGGTGTTTGCATAAATTAATAAAGGCTGCAGAACAGGTAGAGCGATCAGTCAATAAAGTATCCCAGACTTTTTATTAAAACAGACTTGGAGTGCTGTATCAACAAACCTTTGTTGAACCTGTATTAATCCTTAGTTAAATTTCAGCTTGAGGGTTGTGAACAATTCTGAGCACCAAACTTCATGAAAGCTGTGTACACGCTGGAGAGAATGCAGAAGAGATTTACTGGAATGCCTCCAGGGATGTTGATAAACTTCAGTTATGAGGATAGATTGTTTTACTTGGAGCGGGGAACGTTAAGATGGCGTTTGGTCAAGGTTTTCACAATCGCGAGGGGGGAATGGAGGACTGAGTTGATAGAGAGAAACTTCACTCAGTTACTGATTTGAGAACTGGGGTAATTTACAAAAGAAACAAATGTGATGAGAGTAAACTTTGCATACTAAGTAATTAGTGTTTAGAATGTGCTGCCTATGTTGAAGAGAGGTTCAGTTGATGTTAAGATAGTCTTAGCCTTAGATGCTCCCCTCCTGAACAAAATTTATTGTGAAAAGGCACAGAAATGACACTTAGTCAATGCCTGTTCAGCGAGGCAGTGCAGGGGCAGTGGGCTGAACAAGTCTGTTGATTGCACGAGCCTGTAATCCAGACCAGGGGCTTTAATCTAAAAAGCAAAGAACTGTGGATAATGAGAATATGAAATAAAAGCAAATTGCTGGAGAGATTCAGCAACTCTGTCAGCATCCATGGAGAGAAAGCAGAGTCGGTATTTCAGATCCAGTGATCCTTCTGTGCAATGTTTGTTTTTTGGCTCTTATGATTTTAGGCGATTGGATCAACGTTTTATAGGGGAGAGAGTTCAGATAAATCTGCTTATAAAGTAATGAAGGGTGTAGTTTTCTGTTTCCAGGATAGAATAACTTATGAAGCTCATTTGAGGTCTCTTCCATTGGCACCTTTTGAAAGATCAGTTTACTTTTACAGCTTTGCTGAAAGCAAGCTAGGTCTTCAGCCCCTAGTCTACTTGATTTTTTTTAAATCTGTCGAAGTGGAGTGAATGAAAATATTTATTTGAAAATAAAGTATTCCTTCTCCTGTGCTGAAGTTCAACCTCCTTTAAAACCTCTGTTTATTTGTTGCTTTGTCTGAACTGAGATGAGAGGAAAAAGTAACTGCCTTTGGAATGATTTTAGAGCTAAGTGTACAGGTAAGTGCTCTGTCTGTTATGCATGTACAAATATTGATCTTGTCTTCAGAAACCATTTGGGTTGGAGTGAGATTTATTTATTTACATGCATACAGCATGTTTCATTAACTATATTTTATGTCATGTAGTAAGGGGTGACTTCTGGGTCCACATTAGTATCAGTGCAAAGGCTGCATCAGTCTTGAGTTTTAAGTAATATTATCTACAAATGTGCAGAAATTGAATCTTTCCATCTTTGCCTGTTTAATAGTGTTAAAAATTTATACTAAAAGACAATGTGGCTTTTTTTTTTAAAACACTACATTGCTACATATTGGAAGATGAGCTTTAAAACGACATTAAGTGAAAACAAGTTGAGACAATGTTTTTGATTTAAGACTAGTGACATTTCAAACATTTTTGATCAAAGTGCACAATGGTTTAAGTAACTAAAACTATCAGAGTGAGCCATTCAGCCCCTTGAGCCTGGAATGCCATTCACTGTGATCATGTTGATCTGTGGCCGAACTCCATATAACTGACTTTCGCTTAGTATCGTTGCTTAAACAAAAGAATTGTCCAATTTTAACAATTACCCACTGATTCAGCATCCACTGCTGTTTGTGGAAGAGATTCCAAAGTTCTACCACCCTTCAAGCTTAGAAGTGCTTCCTCTCTCCTGAATGGTCTAGCCCTAATTGTCAGACTATGCCCCCTATTTCTAGATTCCCCAGCTAGTGAAATAGTTTATCCCCAGTCCCTTTCTCTTAGTATCCTGTAGACTTTGATCAGATCACCCTTAACCTTCTAAAGTTTGGAGAAACCAGGTCTGATTTATATAATCTCTCTCCTCAAACTGAAGTGTAAGTGTCATTGTTATAAGCCTACTCTCACACCTTCCAAGGCCAATATATCCCTCCTAACATGTAGTGCCCAGATTTCCCCTCATGCTCCCAGAAGGTCTAACCAAGGTTTTGTATAACTGTAGCATAATTTATGTCCTAAAACTCTTGTCCTCTGGATATAAAGGCCAGCATTCCATTAATTGCCTTGGCAATTTTTGCACCTGTTTGTGACGTTTTGAAGATCTGAACCCCCAGGTCTCTTTGGACACTCACTGATTTAACGTCATATCATCTAGAAAGTAGCCTGATCTATTCTGTTTTGGTCCAAAATGGATAACTTCTCACTTGCATACATTGAACTTTATCTGCCATAGTTTTGCCCATTCATTTAGTTTATCAATATCCCTTTGTGATTTTGAGCTATTATCTATACTGTCCATAACATCTGTCATCAGCAAATTTGGATATATAACTTTCTATGCAATTATCCAAATCATTAAGTAATATGAATAATTGAAGTCCTAATACAGACATTAATTGAAGCAAAATTTTGTCTTTTTGCTCGGTAGTAATTTTTTAAAGCATTCACATTTGTAAATTCTTAACAGGTTATTTCCCCTGCTGCTTTGTTCTTGGCTGCAAAGGTAGAGGAACAGCCACGTAAACTTGAGCATGTCATAAAGGTGGTGCATGCCTGCTTGAATCCTCAAGAACAGCCACTAGATGTTAAGAGTGATGTAAGTTACAAATGATATGACAGTGATATTTAAGGTATGAATGCAAAGTTTAAATTTGTATTTTTAAATTATAAAAATACCTTTCATCTGCAAAGTTTTGTCTTAATCAATATAATTGCCTTTGCATCGAGTGCAGCTACAGGTTCTAAATCTGCTAAATTACAAATGTGGTCGAGCATTGTAACTTCGCAAAATATGTATTTCTTTACTAACTACTTGTAGAAAAGCGCTGCTCTTAAGTGATGAAGGAATGAGCTTGTCTGCTTTTGACTCTTCTGTCCATTGATCTCTAATCTATGTTCTTTAAACTGCAGGCGTACCTTCAACAGGCCCAAGATCTGGTCATACTTGAAAGTATTATTCTGCAAACCTTGGGTAAGTTGGAATAAATGTTTGGATTACAATGACTTGCTCTGCTTTAAAGGGCAAAGCATTTAACTTCACAGGTGCGAGAACCATATTGACGAGTCTTGTTAATGCTTTACATCATGCACCAACATTTTGATCTGTTTATATTTTAGCAATTTTTTAAAACTAGAGAACAATAATGTTAAGTTAGGCTTCATTCAATAATGATTTCTACGCTGCAAATTTTTTTGCCCTTAACGTTTTAATAACGGTTGAGCTCTGTGGCTTTTGGCCAGCCTTCCTCACCCTGGAGTGGTCAGTTGCTTTCTTGAAACAGCGTTTGAGGTAGTGGTGTTGCCATTATGGTGTTAGAATTCAAGAAATTGGGCAGGGAGGATGAAAGAATTATTGTATGTGAGAGCTGATGCCGTAATCCTAAAGCTGTCAAACTTATCATAAACGGCCAAGGGGCTTAGTGCTATCAAATTATTTGATTTATAATGTACATATTACGCTATCAGCACAGCAGTAATTTTTTTGTGATATTGTTGGATTCAATTTTAACAAATTGCCTTAATTGCGTTTTTGGCTAACGTTTTAGGCCAGAATGGTTATGAAGCCCCAGAAATTTCTTAAGTGTGTACAAGACAATTTTCTGTTTCAGTATGTGGATGTACCTACTAGAGAAGGTGCAAAACTTGACCTACTCTTGGGAGATAAGGCAGGGCAGGTGACTGGGGTGTCAGTGGGGGAGCACGAGAAAGTATATTCCTGTCAGGATGAAAGGGAAGGCTGGTAGGTATAGGGAATGCTGGATGACTAAAGAAATTGAGGGTTTGGTTAAGAAAAAGAAGGAAGCATATGTCAAGTACAGACAGGATAGATCGAGTGAATCCTTAGAAAGAAAGTAGGAGTATACTTAAGGAGGAAATCAGGAAGGCAAAATGAGGACATGAGATAGCTTTGGCAAATAGAATTAAGGAGAATCCAAAGAGGTTTTACAAATATATTAAGGACAAAAGGGTAACTAGGGAGAGAATAGGGCCCCTCAAAGATCAGCAAGGCCATCTTTGTATGGAGCCACAGTAAATGGGGGAGATATTAAATGAAAATTTTGCATCAGTATTTACTGTGGAATAGGATATGGAAGATATAGACTGTAGGGAAATAGATGGTGACATCTTGCAAAATGTCCAGATTACAGAGGAGGAAGTGCTAGATGTCTTGATAAGGTGGATAAATCCCCAAGACCTGATCAGGTGTACCTGAGAAATCTGTGGGAAGCTAGAGAAGTGATTGCTGGGCCTCTTGCTGAGATATTTGTATCATCGATAGTCGCAGGTGAGGTGCCGGAAGACTGGAGGTTGGCAAATGTGGTACCACTGTTTAAGAAGGGTTGTTTAAGAAGACAAGCCAGGGAACTATAGACCGGTGAGCCTGACCTCGGTGGTGGGCAATTTGTTGGAGGGAATCCTGAGGGACAGGATGTACATGTATTTGGAAAGGCAAGGGCTGATTAGTGATAGTCAACGTGGCTTTGTGCGTGGGAAATCATGTCTCTCAAACTTGATTGAGTTTTATTTTGAAGAAGTAACAAAAGATTAATGAGGTCAGAGCAGTAGATGTGATATATATGGACTTCAGTAAGGCTTTCGACAAGGTTCCCCATGGGAGACTGGTTAGCAAGGTTAGATCTGATGGAATACAGGGAGAACCAGCCATTTGGATACAGAACTGGCTCAAAGGTCGAAGACAGAGGGTGGTGATGGCGGAAATGACGAAGGAACCGCCATCTCCAAACAGACCCCACCACCAAGGATATATTTCCCTCCCCTCCCCATCAGTGGTCCGGAAAGACCACTCCCTCCGTGACTCCCTCGTCAGATCCACACCCCCCACCAACCCTACCTCCATTCCCGACACCTTCCCCTGCAACCGCAAGAAATGCAAAACTTGCACCCTCACTTCCCTCCAAGGCCCCAAGGGATCCTTCCATATCTGTCACAAATACATCTGCACCTCCACACACATCATTTACTGCATCCGCTGCACCCGATGTGGCCTCCTATACATTGGGGAGTCAGGCCGCCTACTTGCAGAACGTTTCAGACAACACCTCTGGGACACCCGCACCGACCAACCCAACCACACTTTAACTCCCCCTCCCACTCTGCCAAGGACATGCAGGCCCTTGGCCACCTACTTTGCCAGACCGTGGCAACACGACGCCTGGAGGAAGAGCGCTTCCTCTTCCGCTTAGGAACCCTCCAATCACAAGAGATGAATGCAGATTTCTCCAGCTTTCTCATTTCCCTCCTCTCTCTTCCCCCCCCGCCACCCGCCATCTTTTCTCAGTTCCAACCCTCAGACTCGGCACCGCCTTCTTGACCTGCAATCTTCTTCCTGACCTCCGGCCTATCACCCTCACCTTAACCTCCTTCCACCTATCGCATTCCCTCCTCCCTACCTTTTTATCTTGGCCTGCTTGACACACCCTCCTCATTCCTGAAGAAGGGCTTATGCCTGAAAAATCGATTCGATTCTTCTGCTCCTTTGATGCTGCCTGACCTGCTGCGCTTTTCCAGCAACACATTTTTCAGCTCTGATCTCCAGCATCTGCAGTCCTCACTTTCTCCTGGGTATATGAATAGGAAGGGTTTGGAGGGATATGGGCCGGGCGCTGGCAGGTGGTAGTAGATTGGGTTGGGATATCTGGTCGGCATGGACGGGTTGGACCAAAGTATCTGTTTCCATGCTGTACATCTCTATGACTCTAAATGATTATTTGCAGGAATACTGTTACGGCACACAAACCTCAGCTACTTCTACCTTGGGACAGGAGGAGTGAATGACAGGGATAAATGTGAAGTTAATTGTTCTCTTATTAGTGATTTATGTGATATTACATAACAGTGGATGACACAATTTACTGTTCTGCATTTATGAAGACTTAAAATTCAGATGCTAGTAATTTTGTTGCAAGTTAGAAATTATCATAAATCAGCATTATGAAAAGGGAAAATAGCCTGACTTTAAGACCTTCAATGACTTTTGCCTATTTTTCCTTCCAATGTTCGTATATGGTGATTACGTCTATTAGTCCTGAAGTGTGGAATAAATTCAAACCACCAGAGGATGGTTAAAAAATATAATGAGAGAAAAAAAAAGTGTAAACTAACAAAATCTAAAAACTGACAATAGGAATGTCTTTAGACACCTTTTAAAAAGGAAGGGAGATGTCAAAATAAACCAATGTCACTTAGAAAATTAATCTGGGGAGACCGTTTTGGAGAACAAGCACATGGCATTAAGTACTCTAGTAGTAGTATTAGACAAACTAATGGGCCGAAAAGCAGATAAGTACCCTGATGGCTTGCATTGTAGGATCCCAAAAGAGGTACATGCAATGATTATAATTTTCCAAAACATTTTTCTTTCTGGAAAAGTACCAAAGATTAGAAAGCTGCTAATAATACATCCCTATTCAAAAAGGGAGGCCAAAAGTGGGTAACTACACGCTGGTTAGCCTAACATGAATTGTTGGAAAAGTATTGAAATCAATTAAGAAAATGGTATCGATATTTTTGGAAAATCGTAATTTGACCAAACAGAGTCAGCATGGCTTCATGAAAGGGGGATAGTGTCTGATTAATCTGAGATTTTTTTGAAGATGTCTGTGTTATATTTGTACTTCCAGAAAGTGTTTGATAAGGTATATTTATCAAATCATATTTATAAATGGGAAAGCCTGCTATCATGTTTACTTCATAAAATTACTCATTTGTGTGATAGAACATTATTTTTTGGTTTGATGGCAGCATCTTGTTGGTAGTAAACACCATTCGGGTTGCTACAGAAAGCTGGGAGTGTGAAACATCTAGCTGCACCTATTGCTTAAATCGTTGGGATAATTTGAGGTATACTGAGCACTTTTTCCAGGACTAAATCTGACAGTTGTGGAGTTTTTGTTGGATTTGTGTGATAGTGAATATCTGATTTGAGTAGACGTTATCTTGCAAGATGACTTTGTGCCCTGTTTCAGCAACAAACATGCACGGTGCACTGATGGCTCAGACCCTATTTACAGAGCAAATATAATAGACATGGGCCTATAAAAACCTCAACATGAATTATGCTGACAAAAGTATGTTTGCAATAGACAGTAGTATTCCCTCAAATTTTCCTGCCAGTTGCTGATGCCCTTGCAACAGCAGCACTGTCTGGAACTAGAAGTCAGTGCTGCAATAGGCGTGCTGCAATCTGTTGCCAAATGTACAGTATCATAGTGGCTGGACACGCATAGCATAGAGGAAACTGGAAGCCAGCAGACACCTTTCCTATTCATGTACCTATCCAAATGAAATTTAAATATTGTAACTGTACCTACATCTGCCACTTCTAGTTCATTCCACATACGAAATGCCCTCTGTGGAAGAAGTTGCTCCTCAGGTCCCTTTTTTAAATCTTTCTCCTCTCTCCTTAAGCATCCGTTCCTGAGTTCATAGGTTCAGTCAATATTGGCACATGCAGTGGTTGCAAGTCTGCATATTAATATAGTGCTGCTGATGTCCATGCCTCCTCTTAAGTGGTGATCAAGCTATCAATGTCACATGGGCATGGCATTGCTTTTGCTATGCATGTCCTGTACGGTCCTCACAAATGCAAAGGAGCTCTTCGCTGAGTGGAAATGCTGCTCAAAACTAGCAATTCCCCTAACCACTTAACCAGTTCTAGAATAATTCCTGATAAGGGGATATCATTCATGTCTCTTGGGCAATGTGGACACAATAAGCCATGACAATGAGGCCTATCATCTGGTAGTCTGCTCCTCAATCTCCAAGCACTTTTTTAACTTGCTTTCAATTAGAAATGCCAGCTCATGCTGAGCAGGAATTAGACAGCTGTTCAAGGATTGTCAGCTAGGCTTTTGACCTTGTTTATTTCAGAGCCACATAGCAGTTATCACCCCTCTCCCAGTGTTGATCTTACTCATTATTGGTGTTCTTGTAAGTTGTGCTGATGAGTGCAAGACCAAAAGCTTTGATAATATTTTCAGTAATGACTGTACTACCAAATGATAAGTACTTAATAATACAGATTTTCTACTGTAATTGCTATTCATAATGTTGTTTTGTGGATCATTCAGTTTTAAATCTTGCAAGCACTACCCTACTTTCAGGGGAGTGATTCTGCAATCATAAATTCTGAATTCAAAGCCATAAAGATCCTTTGGAGTGACTGGTGCCTGCATTGTTTTTATTTTATTTTACAACTTTAAATTTCACAGGACTGAAAGTAATGTACTGGACTTGCAAATGAGGTTCATCATTTATTTTTCTCTGCGAGATAGTGAGAACTACAGATGCTAGAAATCAGACCACACGTTTTGACTTTTATTTTTCTCTGCACTTAAAAATTGACTCTTTTTTGATGGGGGAACCTGTGCTGACATTGGTCACCAGCCAGTAATGTTCCAGGTCACTGAGTCAGAGCTTCAAGGTGTGTGGTTTTTTTTTTTGCTTGGGCCATGGTTTGTCTTGTTCTTCTCAAACGTTGGTTTCTAATATTGATAGCTACATAGTGATCAGGACCAGAACTTTGAATTTTTGTTCCCTTATCTAAACAAGATCATGTAAAGTTGAATTATATAGCGAGGAAATAAGTCTTAACCCAGTTCCTCTAAAGCATTTTTGAATCAGCTAGAATTGGAAGATACAATGCCTGTACTTGCATAACCATAAAAGTCTTGTTCTGTGCAAAATTTACAATGCCTCTAATGCTGATAGGAAAGCATACTACATGTAAAACTGCATCTTGTGCAAATCAGTATCTGTTTCTCTCAGAACTTCCACATAACTTTATTTTAAGGCTGTCTGCGTTTCCAGCACCGTACCCTTGAGTTGCACAATCTTAAATTACTTCCTGGTAGAGCGAGGCAGATCTTTATAGTTTTGGTTGATTTCTTGATCTAAGGTTCAGATGCTCAGAAGAGTAACTGCAGTATCTGATGTTTTGCTAGTGCCGGTCTGAGGGCCTTCTGTGTGTTATCTGGCTCGGAGGTGGTTGTAGTACACTTGGCCTTTAAACAGACCCCTTATCGCAAATCCTTGGAGTTGGGCTTCCCCGACAGTTGTCAGCAAAGGGCAAAGACTGCTTGCCACTTTGAATATTTTACTGCATCAATATTGTCTCCATTTTAGTACATGACTGTCCTGTTACACACCCCGTAGCAAATGTGTTGTGATCTCTAGATCTTTTTCTCTCCACATAACTTAAGTTTCAGCCTTTCGAAGAACCTTTTTTTCTGAGCATGTTATGTATTCAACTACTGTTTGTTTTATTAGTCATAGAATCATACAACATGGAAACAGACCCTTCTTCCCAACTTATCCATGACACCAGGTTTCCTAAACTGAACAAACCCCATTTGCCTACATTTAGCCTCTACCCACTTAACCTTTTTTCTATCCATGTATCTGCCCAAATCTCTCTTTAAATGTTATAATTGTATTCACCTCTACTCCTTCCTAGTAGCTCGTTTCATAATATGTGTCACCCTCTGTGGAAAATATTGCCCAATAGGTCCCACTTAATTCTTTCTCCTCTTACATTAAACCTATGCCCTGAGGAAAGGACTTGGGGCTTTTCACCTTATTTGTGTCCCTCATGATTTTATAAATGTCTGAAGTCACTCCTCATTGTTCATGCAGACTGCAAAAAGTTTTCAGTCTTCAGTGTACTATGGTGCGTACTATGATGTAATTTTTTTCAATAATTGGATGTAGGCATTCCTGAAGAAGGGGTTATGCCCGAAACGTCGATTCTCCTGCTCCTCGGATGCTCCTCGGATGCTGCCTGGCCTGCTGTTTTTCCAGCATCACGTTTTTCAACTCTGGTCTCCAGCATCTGCAGTCCTCACTTTCTTCTGTCGGCATCACTTGCAAAACTAGCGTTTTATTGTCCTTCAGTATGTCAAAGTGGGTTGCCATGAACTGCTGAAATGAAGCAGGCACAGATTGTGGGGCTGTCATGATTTGAGGTTGGGTTGACTTTCGGGGTTTAATATTCAGTAACTTTGAGAATGAACTGGTATGTTATTGCAAGCCCCAGACAGTCCTGTTTGTGCACAGTTGTTGATCTGCAAAAGCATGTGTATGCAGTACATTATTTATCAAGTTGGATCATATTCCCACAATTTGTACTAATTTATTCAGTTTTGAAGATGCAATCAGCATTTTCCTAAAAGTATATAAATTCCTATTTTATTCTTTTTGGAAATGAATTGAGCTTAAATGAACTGATTTAATTTTGCAGGTTTTGAGATTACTATAGAACACCCTCATACTGATGTGGTGAAATGCACCCAGTTAGTGAGAGGTAAGTCTCATTTAATGGTAAATATACATTGGGTACAACTGATGTTTTGAGTAATTATTTAAATTGGGAAGAGTTTAAACTAACTTGGCTGGGGTTTGGAAACCAAGATATATATTAAAGTTGATTAGCTGGGCTTACAAAATGCTTAAGGATACAGCTGACTAATTTTTTTAAGTAGTAAGATAATAGTTGAAGTTAGAATAAGGGGAAAAGAAAGTCCAAACTATTCTCAACGTGCACGTATGTAGGAAATAAAGCTGAGGAGTTAGATGTAGAATGCAGTATGGATTTACGATGTAAGTGATTAACTGGCTTAAGGATAAGATTCTGCATTAAATATTCTTAGGTGCAAATTGTTCAGGACAGATACAAAGTTGAAGAGGGTTAGCAGTGTTGCCTAAAGAGAGCACTAGAGCTGAAAGAGAATGTTTCGGAGAGTTCAAGGATGGAGACCATTTGATTAGAGCTGTGGATCAAAAAGGAAAGAATTGCTCGATAAAGTCTACAGATCGCTAACTAGTGGAAAGAATGTGGAGGAAAAAGTTCTGTAATGAATTTCCAAAACCTAAAGAATTTTAGGGAGCGTGGCTTCCAGCTATATGCCCACTCAGTCTTGCCTGGACTCTGGTGTCAGAAGACTGGAGAGTTGCCCCATTTATGGCTTTGTTCAAAGCAGGTTGTAAAGTTAATCCTGGCAATTGCAGACAAGTTAGTTTTACTTCACAGAGAAATTTTCAGAAAGTTATTCAGGATAGAATCATTAGTCACATAGAAAAAGGTGAGTTGATTAGGAAAAGTCAGCATGGATTTCTAAAAGGGACGTAATGTTTGATTAACTTATTGAAGACTAAGATTTTGAAGAGCTTTGAAAGGGTTGATGAGGGTAATGCTTATGATGTGGAACACAAGGGTTTCCAGTAATAATTGGATACAGTGCCTCCCAACAGACATGAGAAAAACTAAGTCGTGGTATCAGTGGCAATATGAATATAAAATTGGTTGAGTGGTAGAAATCTGGGAGTAATGATCAGTGGATATTTTTCTGGCTGGAGGAATGTTTGTAGTGGAATTCCCAGGGGTTTGTTTTGGGACTGTTGTTTTCCTTGGCATATAATAATCTGGATCTTGGCATGCAAGGGACAATTTCCAAATTTGCAGATTACACTAAACGTGTATATGCCAAGAGGATAGTGTGGAATTCCAAAAGGACATTGAACCCCCCAACCTGCCACCTATCTCTCAGTCTATTAAGATCTCGCTGCAGAGAAGTGAGGTGGTGTGCTTTTATCAGAAGACCACAGAGCCAAAATAAGGAAATAGGTGTATTTGTGCACAGATAATTGAAGATGGCAGGCCATGTGGAGCAGTTAATAGTTTTTAGCATTTTCAGCCTTATTAATAGGGACATTGAGCAAGGAGGTGATGTTGAACTTTTACAAGACATTTGACAGACCTCATCTGGAGTATTACTTACAGTTGTGGGCACCATGTTACAGGATAGATGTGAATGTGTTGAGAAGTCATTTATTAGGATGGCTCCACATGAGAATCTTTAGCTATGAGGATAGATTGAAGAAGTAGGGATTGTTCTCCCTCGAGAGATGGCTGCGAAAATATCTGACAGATTGTCAAAATCATGAACAGGGTTAGACAGTAGATAGGGTGAAGCTGTTTCTGCTTGTATAAGAATCCCAGAGTAAGAGGGCATAAGGTGGTGTGTGTAAACAAAGCAAGGTACTGAGAGAAAACCTTTTCGCACAGTGAGTTAGGGTATCAAATTGGGTACTGTGGAGGCATTCAAAGGAGCTTGGTTTTTTTTTTGAATGGTAATGGTGTGCAGGTATATGAGGGAAAAGCAAGAGATTGGCAACAGGTGAAGAAGCCAGACTAAATAATATGACATAACTGGCATGATGAGCCAAATCGCTGCCATCTATATCATAATTGGTTTTAACATTGTGACGTACACAGAACAATGGTTATTTTGAGCTTAAGTACATGCTGATGTCCACAGTCTTTAGCTTTTCTTTCAGCTAATTCTGTTTTATTTTTGTTACAGCAAGCAAGGATTTGGCACAGACATCCTATTTCATGGCTACCAACAGGTTGTTATCCTGACCCTCTTTGTTGCACTGTTTCAGGCACACTATTGCTTCCCTTACTGCAGGGCCCCCTAACAAGTGTCTCAAACCCTTGTTGCAACAGAGAAATGTCCTTTCATCTACTGTGATGGTATCTCTCTGTTTGCAGTGCGGTGTACTGTACAAGGGTATTTTGGGCACTAAGGGGTTAAATGCACAATGAGAAGTGTAGTGGTGCTCTCTGGTTACATTAATTCGATTCTGAGTGCATAACTCTAAAAATTGGTAGCCTGAATAGCAACTAAAGATTACAAAGAGATATACTTAACCTAGAATTCACAAGCATCATGGTAAGTATGAAAGCATTTAACATTTTTACACTTCTCGTTGAATTGCAAAATTTGTTTTCCAAAATTAATTGATTTCTAACAATATTTTGATATTTTCAGATTAAAACATTGCAGCACATTTTAAGAACTGCAAGTTGTTGGGTTGTACTTCCAGTTACAATGGAAATTCAATGGCCCCCTAAAATAACTGGAGATACCAAATGTGGGTAATAAAAATGCTGATGTAGGAGGTTCTGTCATTGCCAAAACATTCAAGTATCCTTTTAGTCCATAAGTGCTCAATACATTTTATCTAATTTGGTATTTGTAGCAGGTTACTACTAGCTTATTTGAAATGGTTTTTGATAACAAGCATCAATGTTAATGTGTAGCTACTTAGATGGTTAACAATTTGTGCAAACCGATGTTGCATAAAATATGGTTTGAAATGGGGAAGAATATAGAAATTAGAACAGGCCATATATTGTTTGTAGGTCCATATTTTGTGCATACCCACATTTAAATGTATAAACAACCAGTGTACGTTGGCCTAATAGAACTTGAATGTCAGTCGGATTACTGCCTGAAATTTCAAAATTATTTGTCTGAGAACTTTCCTTACCAGATAGCTTTTTCAAACTTCAGTGGGAGTGAATTGTTAAGTTTTTGGACCAATGTAAATTATCCCCACTGTTAAATGTTGCAAGACTTATAAAGAATGGCCAATTAGTAAACATTTTGCAAAAGGTCTGCGTTTGAGACTACCTAGTAAGGAGCAAGAAAATAATTTTTCATTAAGCCAATGTACAGTGGTGCATATACTACTTCCATTGGGCATTTATGACAATTCATCTGTGCTTTATCTGGAGTGAACCCATTTTCAGCTTTATGCTGGAAGTGTGACCCACCTTCTGCAGATATTGATAACTGTCTTTTCACTCCACAATTAAAAAGCTTCCTTTTTTTTTGTCTCTTGTATTCTTCCCTCCCCCCACTCCATGATTCACCGATCATCAATATTCTCCACTGCAGTTTGCATCTGACAACATTTTGCTTGCAGTACAAACCTACCGTGATAGCGTGTGTGTGTATACATCTGGCTTGCAAGTGGTCCAACTGGGAAATACCTGTATCCACAGATGGAAAACATTGGTGGGAATATGTGGATCCATCTGTTACTCTGGAATTACTTGATGGTTAGTTGTAAGTTTGTAGATAACTAGTGTTGTGATTTTTGTTTTGTAACACTGTACTAATATGGTATATAAATTTAATATTTATAGAGCTGTACAGCAAAATAATCTTATGAGCTCAGTGTGCTGAGTAATCAGCCCTCAATAATGCACAGTATGCACGTGTCCCCTTTCACCCTGAACAGTGGTCGGACTAGTCTGTATCCTGTAATTTATCGAAGTGGTTTAGGGAAAAGACCCAAAGTGACAAGCTTCTAGGCAGAGCACAGAATCTATCTCCTGAAGTTTTGTTTCATTTTAGAGAACATAGAGTATATTGTGTGCCAAACCATTCTGAGGATCTACATTTATTTAAATTATGCATTGTACTGCCTTTTTTTTTTGTTTAGATTAGATTACTTAGTGTGGAAACAGGCCCTTCGGTCCAACAAGTCCACACCGACCTGCCGAAGCGCAACCCACCCAGACCCATTCCCCTATATTTACCCCTTCACCTAACACTACGGGCAATTTAGCATGGCCAATTCGCCTAACCTGCACATTTTTAGACTGTGGGAGGAAACCGGAGCACCCTGAGGAAACCCACGCAGACACGGGGAGAATGTGCAAATTCCACACACAGTCGCCTGAGGCGGGAATTGAACCCGGGTCTCTAGCGCTGTGAGGCAGCAGTGCTAACCACTGAGTCACCATGCCGCCCATACCACCACTTAAACTCAGGATGATATTCAAAAAGCATCCTCATCAATTTTTTTCCAAAATTGTATTGTTTTGTGAATATGTGCAATCTTAATTGAATGTCTCTTGCTAGATATTCTGCCATGATTTGATAGTTAATCAATTTCAAGTAGATGAATTTGACATGCTCTTCAAAATTAGTTTTCCAAAACGTAGCATGATGTAATGTCATAATTCCCCTTTTAAAACATGCATTTTCAATAAAAGACAGGAGTATATCTAATTCATCTTCCTGTTGCATAAGATCAAATTATTTTGCTGGAAGCTCTTAGAATTACAAACATAACTCAAAACTTCCAGTGCTTCTGACTGTTGCAAAAAAAAAGATTTTTGTCTGTGAATATACAAATTATTGTCAGTACCATGCTTTTATGGTCTAACCTTGTTTTGGGTTTTATTTGCAGAGTTAACACATGAATTTCTGCAAATACTGGAGAAAACGCCAAGCAGATTGAAGAGGATACGAAACTGGCGGGTAAAGCTTCTAGTTTACAATGTTGAATTAATTTTTTTTCATTTTAACTTTTTTAAAGTATTAACTTCATTTTTGTTTTCTTTAAAGGCTAATCAGGCTGCAAAGAAACCAAAAATAGATGGTCAGATAGCTGATAATGTTCTTCCTGGTTCATCTGGGCCCCATGAATCTACATGTTCTGTTGGTGGTGATCCTGCTTCAAGTGCAAATTTTCCTAAATCAAATTCCACAACAGCTCTACCTGCATCATTGAACTCTGGTGGTATTTCAGTGCCAGCACATGTCCCTGAGATGATGGCTACCACTTCATTCAGTTCTACCTCCCAACAAGAGTGGCCTCAGCATCCGCACCAGAACATGGAGCAAGTTCATTCTCATAAACAAGATCTGTCAGTACCTGTCAACAAAAATGATATGATCTCCATTCAGCAGTCAACATCTGGACAGTTAGCTCAAAGCCATCATCGATCTGAAAAAGTTTCAGGGCACTCATCTAGTAAACATGAACATCTTAAATCTGGTAATGGTAAACATCATGGATTCCCCCTTCCAACTGTACCAGCTCCTCAAAAATTAGCTTTGGACAGATACAGGGAAAAATTTGCTGCAGAACTTGCAGTACAGAAACGCAAATTAGAAACACTGGAGTCTGATGTGAAAGAACAATATGCTTCTGCTGCTCAAGCCCTGGTTGAACAACAGAAAAAACGTGCACCGGTGCAGCAGCAAATTCAGCATAATAGTAATGCTGTGACTTCACCAATTAAGATGAAAATCCCTATTTCATCAGAAAAATCAGAAAGACATGCAGCTGATAAAAAGGAGAAGGGTTTGCTTAAATTGAGGATACCTATCCCACCAACAGAAAAGGCTTCTAAGGATGAGCTAAAAATGAAAATTAAAGTTCCCTCATCTGAAAGACACAGCTCCTCAGATGAGGGCAGTGGTAAGAGCAAGCACACAAGTCCACGTGCAAACAAGGATCATAAGGAAAAACGGAAGGACCATTCTTCTCATCATCACCACCATAGCAGCCACAAGCATTCGCATAGCAGCAGCAGCAGCAGTAGTGGGAGTAGTAGACACGGTATTGATGCATCGAAAGGAGGAGCTTTGCGGAGTCCTGTGGGTCTGAGCGGTGATGGCAGCTCCACTGGCTCCAGCTCTTCACGCAAGAGGGCGCACACCAGTGATACCTCTCACAACCACCATCCCAAAATGAGCAAAACCTCCAAGACTGCAGGTACTTCATCTAGCTCTTCTTCCTCTTCCTCTTCTTCTTCCTCCTCTGTGAAGCAGTATATATACCCTTACAACTTAATTCTTAACCTTCCCTCCTCCCCTCCTCCCACTGTCACATACCAGGTGGGCTATGGACAACTCAGCACCCTCATGAAACTGGATAGGAAACCTACAGAGGCCAACGGTCACAACGCCAATCCAGAATACAATGCAAACAGTCAGCACATGGACTACAAAGATACTTACGATATGCTGGAGTCACTCTTAAGTGCTCAAGGAGTGAACATGTAGCCGTAATTCGCAGCCTGTGTTTAAAGTTGGAATTCTTCTCCCTCTTAATTCAGCTGTGACAAAAGTCATTGCTGCCACTGCTTCCATTAGATCTGAGCACTGCTTCCCCATTCTCCACTTTGAAAAGGAGATTAGCGTAAGCATAATCAGAGGTGAATGTTGAAAGGGTTGTGCTCTACATAGTATTATTACAAAACTGTAACTTCTAGCATGAAATGTGCATATTTAATTTTGCCGATATTTCAGCAATTGAAAATTAAAGACGGCAGACTGCTGCTTGTGAAGGTTTAATGCCTAATACATTGTGCACACTGATAATGTGGCAGTTTGTTGGTTTTGCAATCTGTCAAAGCCCATGTTCATATTGCCACATCTTTCAAAGGAGTGCAATTTTTTTCAAATTTAATTTTTGTCCTTCTATTGTATGGTGATTTTTGCATGTTTCTAGGACAAAAGGGATGTAAAATGGACATTAGAGACAACTGTATTAGTTTACCAGAAAGTGGAGAAAAATGTACATACATTTTTGTATGTTTAGATGTACTATGAATACTCAGGTTTGGAGCTGCTTGTAAGTATAAAAAGTTTAAAAAAAAAAGAGAGGTTTACATATGACTGAATTTGCTATAAAGTGCATTTAACAATTTTCATGGCTTGTTGAAGTAATTTACCCAGGCAATGTGCTGTTTCTTGATTACATTGGGTTATTAATGTAACATTTAAAAAATTGTCAAGGCTCATGTAGGAGAGAAGTTGAGTCATAAGTATGATGGCTGTATTTTTTTAGGTTAGCTCTTTAAGTATTACTTTAAATACATCTTAATCTACAGGGATCAAAGTGTCAATCAGCCTCTTAACTTTCCAGCTTCTGTATGCTTGGATTATAAAGTAAAAGGAACAATTTACTGTTAATGATGTGATTTTTTTTTTTCAGGCATATATATATATATAGGTTTGCAGTCAACTACACAAGTAAGGATATCTTAAAAAGGTATTATCTGACCTTTTATGACTCATGGAAACACCAAAGTAGTACTGTTGAAAATGATAGAACGCAGCTTAATTATTGTACCAACTATTTTGTATGTGGAGGATAATGCAAGAAAAACTTACAAGATGATTGAGTGTTGTTTCAGAACTGAACTGTTTTGGGTCTTAAGTAATCGAGACTGGAGCATTGTTCATGCCATTATAGTAATGTAAAAACAAATTGCTGTCAGTGGTCAGATATTACCTTCTTAACATTGAAAATTTCTTAGTTGAATTCATCAATAAATGTGATAGTTATTCACGTTGCTTTGTGTTGTCTTTCTTTGTTCTGTTGTGAATAATGCTACATTATTCAAATAATAAAACTATAAGCTTTGAAGTGTTTGATCCTAATGCAATGCTGAATGAAATATTACTTTAACATTGCTGTTTAGCTATACATTTTCTAATTTCATACTACCAAAACTTCTATTACCTCTAAGCAAAGACAGTTCTTTGAATTCTCTCTAAACCAAAAGTTCAGGGAGGTATCTAGTACTATTGTTCTTGTAGTTGGAATTAAACAAGTTGTTTGGCTTGTGCATGCCTTCTGTTTTTGCAAGGGGTAATTACAAGCTTACCATGGAAATTTTGTAGGATTCTATGGTACATTGCTTCACAGTGTGAATGGATCCTGTGCCACAGTGTAATTATCCTTGTCTGAAGTAAATATTTAGGATTGTAATTTAGAGCATCCAGCTTTTCTGTCACTTCAAATTTTGATTACTTTGTACTGATCTTTGTTAATTGACCTGTAAATAGATTTTGATCCTGGAAACCCATCTTCCCCCTTCAGCTTCAATGTATAGTTTTGATAATGTAATGTCAGCTGTTAACTGAATATTTTACAGATTTGTTAGTGATCTTAACTGTTACTTCTAAACACTTCATGTTTATAGAATCACACCTGTACCTTTTCAATATCATGATCAAAGTGAGGAAACCTGACTTGAGTGTCTGTTCTCATCATAGTTTGCTGAGAGTCTGGCTCCCCTGCCCATGGGAAAATGTGTGATACTCAAGTGAACTAAATAAGCCAACAGTATTTATGATGAATGTAATGTGTGAGATGGTAGAGAAATATCTGCGGCATCAGTGAATCGACGTTACAAGGATCTCGCGGTTTGTCTGCAGGCATGCCATAATGAAATGCAACCCTTCAGTGTTTTTTCTAGTTGCAAGCACGTCAACATGGTGCAACATCTAACAATTGCTTCCTCGTTGATTACTTTAACAGCAAGTGCCTATTGTGAACCAACCACCTTGTATACGGTGGAATTCTTTGTATTAGTAATGAGCTGAAAACTGAAAGAACTGCGAATGCTGTAAATCCAAAACGAAAACAGTTGCTGGAAAAACTCAGCAAGTCTAGCAGCATCTGTGAAGAGAAATCAAAGTTAATGTTCCTCAAAGATCACTGGACCAGAAATGTTGACTTTGATTTATTTTCACAGACCTGCTGAGCATTTACAGCAACTTATGTTTTCGTAAAAGTTTCAACTGTTGTGGCAGAAAGAAGAACAAGTTGAACCACAGCCCTCAGACTTGGCATTAGAACTTGCTGAAGACCAGGGCAATGTAGCAGTATCAGCATAAACATTAATATTTATAAGGTGTCCACAAAAGTTATTGTCCAGCTCAAGAAAGCTCACTTAAATTTCTTAACTGTGTAAGATGCACCCTACATCTAGAGAATTTTAGAGCAAAAAGTGTACTTTTAAAATAAGTCACGATTTTTATCCAGACTTCTCAAACCATATTTGAACATGTTTATTACTTTCAATTTGTTTTTTCCTTTCTCTCCTGTCAACCCTAGAGTTTATTCCTTAGTATGTTTTGAGCTTTTTGTATTTTTGAATAGTTATGGGCTTCAATCCAGATAACGTGCACGAAAGCTACCTTCACACCAGTATACTGTATCAAAATAAATTTAAGGTGTTTAATTTTCTTACTGACATTGTTCCTAATATTGGCGTTGAGTAGAGCTTCCCAATGTTCAAACTTGTCTTTGCAAATTCTTAATTGATTTGGAAGCAACTCACTTTCAACATTGGTACATTAATATTCATTTATCTTTCACATTAAAACATACTGCCTAATCAAGAGTGCTTGTGTTTATACCTACAACAGTTAATCATTCACTTGTGCGATTATGTATTTACTGTGTCCCTTTGTAGGCATGTTAATTTATTTGAGATTCAGTTAGGTAAGACATTTGCTTATGGTACCCTATATTTAGTTACTTGCTGTAGGTTCCATTCACATTTGGTTTAATTTCCCTTTTCATTTACTCCCTAACTCCATTTTCTGTTCTGCATTTGATTTTTGTTTACCGACGTTTGCTCCTGCAATCAATGCAAACAGTTATTGGTTCATAGTGCCATTATAGGTTTGTGCTGGTGAAAGGCTTCATAGTTTCCTCCAAAGACAATCTAAAGTGACAGAGGATTTGTAGTTACTTCGCCAGTTGAGATTATCTATGAATTTGCAGATTTATATTCTCAAGTAGTCTGAAACACTAATAGTGGCTGCTTGTATCCCAGTAAATACAAAGTTGTATTTCACTGTTGATATATTTTCATGTATTAGTTCAGTGTTACTGCTTTGCAATTCCTATTGAGTGCCTAAAATTAGCTAACTGTCAATTCTAGAACGCTGGTGATTTTCATGCTATTTGTGTGCTTTTGCATTGGGTACCTCAAAGGCATTCCATGTATACATAAAATAAACTGCATCTCAACAGCAAAGAATGACTTGTCTCTTACTGACCTGGAATGCTTGTTATTTACAGATTATTTTATCCTGAATTTCAGAACATGTACTGAAATCTACTCAATTTTTTTTAAAAAATCTATAATCAAGAAACTGGTCAAAACAATTGAAAGTAATAATTTAATCTTCAGTTTCTTGATTGCAGTCAAGTTTTTTTTTTAAAACTGTCTTAATGAGTTGCATTCTCAGGTGAGATGTTTCTGGTCCATCATTAGGCTTAGCTAGATATGTTTTAATTATGGTTCAACAATTGACCAATTTTCATCTCGATGCAGCTGGTAACCTGATACAGCATGCAGTCTGATTCCACCTTCGCTTAAAAGATAAACTATGAATAGGTGAGTCTTAGTTATTTTCTTACTAATTTGCTGCATGGATGACAATATGTCAAAGCACTTCAGAGTATTTGTTACAAGGTTTTTGTAACCTTAATTTTGACATGTCAATCTGTCCCAGTATTAATCATAATTGAGCCACAAAGTATGGGGGTGATGTTGGATCAGGGTATATAATTTTTTGCACAGGAATAGTAGGTGAATTTTAGGTTTTTTTGATCCATTAAATTGATATTTTTACTGCTTTTGTTTTAAGCATTTAGAATTCTAAGTCCAAACTTAACACACTTGAGGTTTCCAAGTGTAAAACCAGTAGTGCCTTTTCCTGGAAATATGCCTCCCATTTGCCAATGATGGTTTGACCCTATAGAGAGAAACTGGGATTTATTAGATATTGCATAGATGTTTGTGATCTTCAAAATGTCTGCAAATTATTTAAGGACGTAGAAAAAAGTACAGCAGTCCAGTTTTAATCCATAATGCTGATAAATAGTTCTTGCTGCACTTAAACCTTCAGAACCATTCAACATGCCTTATATCTACTCCTAAATTGACACAGAAATGCTGATGGAAGCTAACAACAAATTAAGTGGATTTTGTCATCTAAAATCTCTCAACGTTAAAAGACTTAGTGACAAACTTAGATCAAATGTAAGTCAAATCATAAATTTCAGTGAGCTGGTATTCATTCAACATGCAAATCAGAAAATTGTCAAAAATCAACCATGCTTGCAACCTTGCAGTTTCCTTGTTTTCCATCCTTCTATTAAAGATACTTGGTATATACCTGGGTCATATTTAACAAGGAACAGTATCATATGCCTACATTATTTATAGGACACATCAGTGCCAGTTCTGGATGCCACAAAGTGTGTACATGTGTAAAGCAATCGCATGAATATTGTAGAATGCTTTTCACCGTGCCATTTCTTGCACTTGAAAAATCTGATTTTACTGAAGCAGTTCTCAAACCTTTTTTATTTGAACCTCCTTGAGTACCGAAATAATGAAATTCTGTGTTGTTGGCTCTGCCTGGTGATTGCAGTTCATTGCGTTTTGAGCTCCTCAAATCAAAAACTCTAATCCTCAACTAAATTTATCTTGCTATGAGATATTGCACAGAAAACAAACGTTGGTGTTATTCAAATTTTAAAAACTTTCAACCTTGTTCCATGCTGCTTTCGATGGTTAACCTTGAACTATAGTGTAAAGATGATTCATGGCAGAGGCAACTGCCAAGCTTGACTAGTAGTGTGTGCAGACAGCAAAAAGCTTGACCAGAGTGCACTTTGTTGTAAAAACAAAAGGGATCTGTGACCCTCGTTCATAGAATTTACCCCATTTTGGTTCCGGCGCTTAAGTTAACTGGATAATGACTATTTTCATGAGTGGGCCATACTATTAGGAAGAAACACTTAGCATACTGAAGTTGAAACTCCTGAAAAGTTCCTCCAGGATTGGAGGATTTGAGCAATAGACAGGGAGAGGCTGAACAGTCTGGAGCTGTTTTCCCTGCAGCGTCGGAGGCTGAGGGGTGACCTTTTATAGAGGTTTATAAAATCATGAGGGACATGGATAGGATAAAGTCTCTTCCCTGTGGTGGGGGAGTCCAGAACTAGAGGTAATATATTTATGGTGAGAGGGTAAAGATATAAAAGAGACCTTGGGGGCAACCTTTTCAAGCGGAGGGTGGAATGAGTTGCCAGAGGTGGAGGTTGGTACAATTGCAACATTTAAAAGGCATTTGGATGGGTATATGAATTGGAAGGGTTTGGGCCAGGTACTGGCAGGTGGGGACTACTTTGGTTTGGGATATCTGGTTGGCATGGGATAGTTGGACTGGAGGGTCTGTTTCCGTGCTGTACACCTTTATGACTCAAAATGAAAGCTGTGTAGATGGCAACTGGAAAGTTTAACTCTACCTCTTGGGATAGAGATAGAAATAACTTTTTTTTTCTCTTTTATTTCATCCTTTCACTCTTGAGTTGTCTGTAATTTAAACTGAGTAATGCATTTGGTGTATTTGAATTCTGTCATACTTGCCAATGACCTGGACCATTGTAATGAAATGCAACCAAGAATAAAACAATGATTTTGTTTTCTCTTTTCTGGTAACATTCACAGTTTGTGAAGGATTTAAATCAAAGATGTGAAAAGACAAAAAAAAAGGATGAAGTGCCTTCTCGGAAACTTTACTTGGATGTTCAGAAAACAATATTGCTGCCTTTATCAATTTTGTTCATTTAGCACAATATTAGTAGGTTTTACTAGTGCTTTTAAATAATGTAATTGGTCTTTTGTGAAATGCCCAGACCTTTCAGTGTAATCGGAAAAGTCATTAGATGTGAAGTGAAACTTGTGTTAACCATCACCACCCCCACCAAAAAACTGTATTGGATAAATAGGTTTTCTTAGTGGTAGTTTATTTTGCTAATGTTCACCTTTGGTAAATTTAAAGGAGCTATTCAGCTTTACCTTTCAGATGGAAGCTGTGGCTGTAGAAATATGGTTTCTGTTTCAACAGTCGTACTAATTAAATAGGGGGATGTTTGAGGAATTGTAAAGTCTCTAGGATACTGGTCACATTTGGTGACCATTTTTTTTTTTGTAGCATATTTTAATTTGGGAAACTTCATGAATTTACTCATGTCCTATAATTAAGCTAATCTCCAACCATACTGATTTAAAATTTTTAAGGTTCAGGTACTTCTATAACATGACAATTATGTTCCTTTGCCATCTTATGCTATAGGAAATCATGGTACGGAAAACTGCTATACAAAATTGGGTTTAGAAGACAGAAAATTGCAATACCTGTTCAGTAGCATGTTTACATTATCCAGTGTCCAAAATTCATCAATCACATTATAGTTTATTTGTATTGGCAAAACGTGCATTATACCAGAATGACCTGCAGTCTTTGTATTCAGACATTTGAAGCCATACGAATTAAAAATACGAGGGGATGAACATGTATCCTAAAGTCTCAAAATATACTTTGAGTTGACCTGCAGATGTTAAATCATTAGATGCATTCATTCCTCAACTACGTCAACATTTTAATCTCCAGCTCTGAATTTTGAAGTTTTGACATCTATCTAGAACTTTCATAACATCGTAGTCATACGGCATGGAAACAGACAGACCCTTTGGTGCAGACCAATCAGGCATCCCAATCTAATCTAGTCCCATTTACCAGCATTTGTCCCACATCCCTCCTAAAGCCACCTTGTTCATATATCCATCCAGATTAGATTAGATTACTTAGTGTGGAAACAGGCCCTTCGGCCCAACAAGTTACACCGACCCGCCGAAGCGCAACCCACCCAGACCCATTCCCCTACATTTATCCCTTCACCTAACCCTACAGGCAATTTAGCATGGCCAATTCACCTAACCTGCACATTTTTAGATGACTTAAAATAAGCATCAAATATAAAGTCAGTAACCTTAACTAGTTATGGCCATATACTGGTATTTGTGGTTATTAAATGTTTCAAATTACACAATAGTTGTCAAGTCATCTCCATGACACTAACTCTAAATAGTTTTGTAGAGTGCAGAGTGTTCCAAAATTACAATAACTTATTTGCACCCACAAGTTCCACAAACTGCAATGTGGCGATGACTGGTTGTTGTTTGGGTGTAGAGGAATTTGTGCGTGGAACCTTTTAATGAGCAGAGGCAACTTCAGTTTAGCATTCATCCAGAATGTCTACATTCTCAGTACTGCGCTGCAATCTCTCTTGAATTTGTGCTCAAACTCTTTTGCTGGAACCTAGCCTTGCATTCTGACTTGAACAAGATTGTTACCCCTGAATTATAGCTGACACCACGAATTAATATCTATTAAAAGCTCTCTATTTTCCACAACATTTACTCAAACATCATTTTTTGAACTGACTTTTGG
Organism: Chiloscyllium plagiosum; assembly: GCF_004010195.1. Taxonomy (NCBI): domain Eukaryota; kingdom Metazoa; phylum Chordata; class Chondrichthyes; order Orectolobiformes; family Hemiscylliidae; genus Chiloscyllium; species Chiloscyllium plagiosum. The sequence goes on along the minus strand of NC_057716.1, from coordinate 72,857,657 downwards.
CCATGATCATAACAACAATTGTAATAACTTTAGAGTGTGTGTTGTGGATAATGGCATTCCTGATTGAACTGGTTGCAAATTAGCATGATGTGTCTTTAGTGGTAGCAAGCACATGCTGATTTATACTGACATTAACTTGCCAGAAATATGCCCATTCATTGGTCAAGCACCTGAAGGTAGTCCAGAACTTCTACCAACTTCCTTGGGACAGGATCTAATACCTTGGGGTGAACTGAGGAAAGGGAATGGTTTGAAGAAGGCACAAAGGGATTATGCAGATTGGGATCTAATCATTAGTGTTCTCAAGGCTTGGTGGTGAACTTGTAGGTGATGTTCTCAAACCTCTGACTTCACCTAGATGATAGAATTTCTAGGTTTGGAAAGTTCTGTTGAAGGAACTTGAGTTGCTGCAGTGGATCTTTGTTAATGTACATAGCTGCTGTTTTGATGATGGAGGGAAAGAATGTTTATCTATAAAATGTTGAGTGTAGATAATTTTGCCAATGGCAATGTCCTACCGTGATACTTATATGGTGTGTATGTTACTTGCAACCAACCACCCTGCACCTGATCTTGATGTCAGTCATTCATTTCACCTTACTTGAGTTCAGCTGTTGTCCATGTTTGAGCCACGGCTGCAGATATTTTCTAAACCGCCTATACAGAAATGTTAGTCCTAACTGCTCCCAGAAATGTATACTTGAAGCTAGGCCTCTTGGCTGAGAGACAATCACTGCACAGGAAGAGCCCTCATTGATTAGCTGTCCTGAGATGCAGCCATTTTGACAACCTTGTCTCCTTGGACCATAACTGTATTGAGGTCAACCCAAAGAGCAATTGTAAGCAGATTACTAAATGCTTAGTGGACCTTCAAGTTGCTAATGGCTAAGAACAGACCAATTGGGTAATGATCGGATTATAGAATCCGGTGAATTTCTGCCACAGGTGGGCATTTGGTCACTGAAAAAGAGTGTTGCAGGTTCCTGAAGAGAAAGTGGAGAATATCACTTGTCTCTTTGAAGGGCTGTCAGTCCTATTTGCAGTCAAAACATATCTGGGCAATTTTCTACTTGTGTGCATTCAATAAATCTGCAGTGGTTGTAATCTGTAGTTATGAAGTGATAGATCTTTACCTCAAAAGTAATGGCTACTCCAGTTTCCTATTTTAAATCTCAACTTTTTATTGCAGTTAGGCTGATGCAAGCAGTAACATTTTTTAAAAAATAAAATTGCCCAGGGAAGCTGTTTTTATTATTTTGCATGGGTGCTTAAACTTTCAAAGGGAACATTGTGAAAAATCCCCTAGTTATCCAATTGCAAAATAAATGAAATTCATACTATGCATTTCAAAAGTTAGTATAATCCTTCATTTGAGAAAAAAATGTATAAAATACTACTTTATAGCACAAACATTTTAGAATGTGTAATATGTTCCACAAATGCCTTATTTTATGCAAATTATTTACTTATGAAACGCCTTTATGCTGTCCAAAGGATCTCTTGAAAGTATTGTTGCTTGAAATTTTCTGCTATAATTTTGTCTTCCTGAAATGTTTGATTTGTTTCTTTGTGATGAATGGATGCTGCAGAAGATGTTTTGCTGAAGGTCGTTCATGCTGATCACTGGATTTAAGAAGATTGTCAATTAAAATTATTGATACATTACTTTGGGACATGTTTATAATTCCAATAAAATGTTTCAGACGTTTGTTAATACAATTGGCATCAATTTATTCTGGAAAATGTCTAAAGTATGTGTCCCATTAAACATGAAAGGATGCAATGCCGGATCTATTTGGAATGAGCTGAGTTATATAGATCGTGTAAGTGGGGGAGCATTTAAGAGACAATATTTGTGTTATTAGGTTTAAGATGATAATGCTGGACAATAGACAATCCAGAATAATAATAATTAATTGCTTGTTAACTTCACTGACCTAAAGCAGAAGTGTCAGGTAATCTAGGACAAAAGATTAGTGGTGAAAACTGGCTGAACCATCAAGTGGAGCATCTTCAAAAGTTGGTTTGGATACTTTCCTCTTAAGGGAAATGACAAATAAATTGGAGCTTCTTAGTTGAAAGGAAGGAGATAAACAACTTTTCTTCTTTAGATAAATGTCTAAGATAAGTGAGAACCAGTACTGAAATTTCAGGAGTAGCAAAAACAAAGAGGGATTGTGGGAATTAAAAACTGCTGGCCAACGCAGGCACATCCATGATAAAAGGGTGGAAATAGAATAATTAAAGCCAAAATTATTTACATGCTACAAACCGAGCATGAGCTGAATACTTAGCATCTGTCATTACCAATGAGTTAGATGCTAGCTAGGCTATAGTGACAGATGGAAGTTCTGATACTAGAAGGGTATGAAATTAATGAGCAAGTGTCAATTATCAATATTTAAAGTTGACAAGGTACCTAAACATATGAGATAATCCAAGATTAATGAAGGCACTGAGAGTGAAAATTCTAGCATGAGCCACAAACTTTCAGTCTTCCCTAGACTCTGGGACAGTGCCAAAGACCTGGAGAATTGCAGCAATTCTATCGGTGTTCGAAATATGCTGAAGATTAAGCTCATCAATTACAGACCAGTCTGTTTAACTTGGTAGGGCAACTTCTCGAATCAGTTATTCAGGATAGATTTAGTAATCCTCTGGATTGATTAGGAACAACCCACAGGGATTTCTAAAGGGAAAATTATATTTAATTAATTTGCTGGAGTTTATAAAGTGGTATGGGCAAGGAGAGTTTGCTTTTGATGTGTACATGAACTTTCAAAGGGCATTTAATATACTGCCACACGTGCTTGAGAAAAGTTATAGCTTGTGGACTAAAGGCAGTAACAACATGGATATAAACTTCATTGAGTGATTAGCAAGATTGTGGTGAATAGATATTTTTCGGAACTGAGGGAAGTTTCATAGCAGTGTTTCCCTACACTATGGTTTTGGGACCTTTTTTTGTTTTTCCTGATGTACACGTTAATGACCTATACTTTAGTGTGCAGATGATACCCTCCATACAGCTTATAATGCTAAGTTTTAATATACATATCAAAAAGTACATTGTCAATTTCTATTAGTATTCCAAATAGCTTGTGGCATCTGCGTCTTAAGCCTTCAAATGTTTATTGACAAGGACATCTAGATTCCTTTCATATATGCGCTTTTCAAATTTGATACTTCAATTCCTCCCACCAAAATGGATAACATCTCATTTTGCCACATTTTCCATCTGCCATGTTTTTGCCCATTCACTAAGTCTGATCTGAAGCCACTTTACAAATTCCTCAACATCTTATCTGTAAATTTGGAAATATTGCAGATGGCCCCGTCACAAAATTGTTGTTATATATTGTGAACAACTGGGGCCCCATTTACTGCTTCCAGTACCCTACTAGTCACAGCCCACTTATATGAATGACCCACTTTCTCCCACTGTTTTGTCATCCAATCCTCAATTTGTCAGTATATTACCCCTTATGTGCTTAGGATTTCCAGAAAGCTTTTGATCAAGTCCCCCACAGGAAGCTCCTTCGAAAAACTTAAGTATGTTATGTACATCAGCTCTCACTTATCAATTTTGTTAATTAAATCTTCCAAATAAAACTCCCCATGTTCATCAAATGTTGTTTCCCTTTGCAAATCCACATTGACAGTGTCAATTTGTAACATCTTTATGATAGATTCTAGAATTTTCCGCACTATTGGTATAAGACTTAACAGGTCTGGAGTTTCCAGTTCTTTATCCCTTGAATAGTGATGTTTGTTACTTTCCAATCCACAGGAGTCACTCCAGTGTCCATAGAAGTTTGAAAAATCACCATTGCATCAACTATATAGTTTGTAGTTAGTTGATGTAATCCACAATGGTTCTTTTGAGCTTTATGATTGGGGGAAAAAAGGTCAGCAGAGCTAGCTTCAAAAACTGGGAAGGCAGTTGGTTCTACCACCAAGCTGAATAAAGAGATTGGTGAAGGGAAGCTGAAGGCTGGCTGGACTGCCTCCCTATAGAATCTTACCTTGGGAATAATTGGAATATCAAGGAAAAAGAAAGTAAATTCTGCAGGACTGTAACAAGGCTTTTGGATTGGTCCTAGCAAAAATAAATATTAAACTTTGAAAATTTTGAAAGGAAACTTTCAGGAAGAAAAAATTAGAATGAATAGCTTAATTCATTTTAAGTTATGTTAAGCTAGTGGTGCTTGCTTTGTTTTGGTAGAAAATAAAGTTTCTTAAAAAATCTGGTGGCAGAGTTCAGATTTTTTTCTTTAAACGTTGACCATCTGTAATAAAACTGTGACAGCAGATGGTGCTTAAGCATATTAGAAACCATTACAGTAAGTCCTCGATGTCATACCGTCCACGTTTGCATGCTGAAATATCAGCTAGTTATTGATGCAACTAAACCTAAAGACAAGCAGGGCAATTTAGACACAACTTGATTTTTATTTTTAATTATGTACATATGGGCATTGCAAACTGCAGTCAAATTTTTGTTCCTTAAAACTGAACAATGGTAGTAGCTCTTCAAGCCATTGAAAGTTGATTTGTTCAGATGCGTCAGGTTGAAACAATGCAGTTTCACCAATGCTGCTGTTTTACAGCTTTTTAGCTCCTCAAAGGTAACTCTCTATGCTTCAACCAATTCCACCTGCCTGCTTTACAAAATTTGAATTTTCTATTCTATTTCACTATGATTTAAAAAATCAAAACAATATAAAAATAAACATGATTTTTGAAATGATGTATAACTGTCTTCCTGTGGTGGAACAGGCACCAACCCCTTTCAGTAGAATAAAAATCTCTTCACCCAGTGGGTGTGAAGAATGTGGAGCTTTCTACTGCATGGAATGGTTGAAGCAAATAGTCTTGATACATTTAAAGCGGCAACTAGGGAAGCATATAAGGATAAAGGGGTGCATTTAGATTAACAAAGAGGAGCAGATTTTGGAGCTTAAATACTGACATGGAGCTTTTGTGTTATATAATATAAAATTGAACAAACCCTATAATGAATACACAACCCACACTGCCATGCTATTGCCTAGATGTTGAATTGATAGATTACTTCCTATTTTGTGACATCGTACAAAATTTATTGGTATTTAGAAATATACTTGCCTTGTGAGACAAATCTGTACAAAGTCTCTTGCATTGTCAGAAAACTCCTCAGGCAGGTTGGGCATCAGACCTCTATGTGCTCCAATATAAAACATGGCTGCCATTTTGTCCATATGAGCCAAAGGTGGTTTCCCTGATGCCATTTCAAACACTGTACAGCCTATACTCCAAATGTCAGATTTCCTGCCATGTCCAGTCTCATTGATCACTTCAGGTGCCATCCAATAAGGAGTTCCATGCATTGATAGTAACATTTCACTGTGCGTATCATTCATGTTCACACAAGTCATGCGTTTGGCACATCCAAAATCAATAAGTTTAATCACACCATTAGGCATAAGCATGACATTGTTTCCTTTTATGTCTCTGTGAATCACCCTGTTATCATGTAAATAGTCCACTCCTTTTAAAATTTGTTTAGTATATGTACAAAAAACAGGTTCTGGTAATGGCCCAAATCGACTGATGACACCAGCAATGGAACCACCAGGAACAAACTCCATGAAAATGCTAACAACATTTGCTTCGAGGTTTGTACCGAGAAAACTCACAATGTTCACGTGTTTCAGGTTTTTCAGTAATTCTATTTCTTCTTCTAATTTCTGATACTCTTTTTCTGCTGCAGTTTGACTTGTTGCATCCAAAGAAACCTGTTTAACAGCAATTAATTTCCCTTGACTGGTTAGACCACAGTACACCTAAAAAGTTGAAAAAGGAAATGACATATATAGCACTTAGTTTGTAAGTAAAAGGACATAATTGAAATAAACTTGCCTGTATAGAAAACAGCTTTATGTTGTAACTTTTAAAAAAAAAGAATGACCATAGATAATTAAAACCACATTTCACCACTGGATATCTCAAATAAGCTGAACAATCGAGGTGATGAAACAAAGATCTAAATCAAAAACAGAAATGGCTTCCAAAACTCAGCAAGTTCAGCAGCATCTCTGGAGAGAAAGCAGAGTAATATTTTGGTGACTCTTCTACAGACTCTAAACATAACCTCTGCTTTCTCCCTGAAATGCTGCAAGACCTGTTAAGTTTTGCCAGCAATTTCTGTTTTTGTAAACAATAAAGGTGTTTCAGTGGTCATACTACGTTTTGTCCCTAATTATTTCAGAATTGCAAAAGAAGTGAGCCTATGTAATTACAAGTCATGGAACTGAACCCAGTGGTGGGAAGATTATTGAAATAAAGAGAAAGCATAAGTAATTTGGGGAGGCAGAGATTAATTTAAAAAGTGAAGATGTATTTGATATTTGCCAAAGTAGTTTGAATTTTTTGGGGAGATAACAAGGAAGGACAATGAGGTTGGCTATGAAGATTTTTAGTGAGGCTTTTGAGAAAATCCAAGAAGCAGGTTTATCAGAAGACTAGGTAAAAACAATGACTGCAGATGCTGGAAACGAGTTTAGATTAGAGTGGTGCTGGAAAAGCACAGTAGTTCTGGCAGCAACCGAGGAAAGTAAATTCAACCTTTCCAGCAAAAGCCCTTCATTTCCTGATCAAGGGCTTTTGCCGAAACGTCGATTTTACTGCTCCTCAGATGCTGCCTGAACTGCTGTGCTTATCAGAAGACTAACAGCTCATGAGATTCCAAGGATACTAAATTAAGTGAAAGGAAGCAAGTTGCTAGGGTCAACATGTGGAGTTCTAAAGGGCCCAGTACTGTGTCCCTGTCCTGTTTTTTATACACATATAGATTAAACCTGCATGGGTGGTATGTAAGTAGGAAGTTTACAGATGGTTTACAGATGAAAAGTGGTTATGTGGTCAACGGAACAAAAACTAGACTGCAGGAAGATGTCATTGGACTGTCCATTTGAACAGAAAGGTAACAATGGAACTTAATCTAGAGAATTGACAGGTATGCAGTTAGGGAAGATGAGGAACACAATGGGATGCACAGTGATTGGAAAGATTGTGCAATATGTATAAGATCAGAAGAACATTGGAATTTATGTCTTCAGATCCCTGAAGTTAGCAGGACAGAGCATAAGCATGAGGTGCAGAGGTGGGCTATTTGGTTCCTCATTCCTGGTCTGTAGCTTGATAGCAGTACCAATTGTATTTGACTCCCTTATTAATCGAGAAATCTATCTAACTCCATCTAAAGAAACATAGAAAAGACTCAGCCTCCACTGGATCAATCTTGGCAACTTCCTCATAAAACCTCTCTCTGGTATAAAGAATTTCAGCTATTTGGAAGGATTAGTTAGGCTATTCTTTTTGGAATAAAGAAGGCTTGGGAAATATTTAATTGCAGTATATATAGTTATGAAATAGAAGTTATAGATATTGCAGACAAGGAGGAGCTATTTCTGTTAAGGTAATCAAAATCCAGGGAACTTTAATTGAAATTGATTTTGTCAATGGATTAAAGGAGCTTTTTTGCTTTTGTTTAGGATGTGGTGAATATCTGAAACTCTGCCTGAAAGGATTGTATAAATCGAAGACACATTCTTGTTAAAGCTACTTGTTGGATGTGTACTTGATGTGTCGCTAGAGAACCGGCATGGTGTCTCAGTGGTTAGCACTGCTGCCTCACAGCACCAGGGTCCCAGGTTCGATTCCAGCCTTGGGCAACTGTCTGTGTGGAGTTTGCACATTCAACCCGTGCCTGCATGGGTTTCCTCCCACAGTCCGAAGATGTGCAAGTCAGGAGAATTGGCCATGTTAAATTGCCCAGAGTGTTGGTGCATTAGTCAGAGGGAAATGGGTCTGCGTGGGTTACTCTTCGGAGGGTTGGTCAGAGAGATGTACAGCATGGAAACAGACCCTTCAGTCCAACCCGTCCATGCCGACCAGATATCCCAACCCAATCTAGTTCCACCTGCCAGCACCTGGCCCATACCCCTCCAAACCCTTCCTATTCATATACCCATCCAAATGCCTCTTAAATGTCACAATTGTACCAGCCTCCACCACTTCCTCTGGCAGCTCATTCCATACATGTACCACCCTCTGTGTGGAAAAGTTGCCCCTTAGGTCTCTTTTATATCCTTCCCCTCTTACCCTAAACCTATGCTGTCTAGTTCTGGACTCCCTGAGTCCAGGAAAAAGACTTTGTCTATTTACCCTATCCATGCCCCTCATAATTTTGTAAACCTCTATAAGGTCACCCCTCAGCCTCCGACACTCCAGGGAAAACAGCCCCAGCCTCTCCCTAAAGCTCAAATCCTCTAATCCTGGCAACATCCTTGTAAATCTTTTCTGAACCCTTTCAAGTTTCACAACATCTTTCCAAGAGGAAAGAGACCAGAATTGCATGCAATATTCCAACAGTGGCCTAACCAATGTCCTGTACAGCCTCAACATGACCTTCCAACTCCTGTACTCAATACTCTGACCAATAAAAGAAAGCATACCAAACACCTTCTTCACTATCCTATCTACCTGCAACTCCACTTTCAGGAGCTATGAACCTGCACTCCAAGGTCTCTTTGTTCAGCAACACTGCCCCACCACCACCCTCTGTCTTCTACCTTTGAGCCAATTCTGTATCCAAATGGCTAGTTCTCCCTGTATTCTGTGAGATCTAACCTTGCTAATCAGTCTTCCATGGGGAAACTTGTCGAACACCTTACTGAAGTCCATATAGATCACATCTACCACTCTGCCCTCATCAATCCTCTTTGTTACTTCTTCAACAAACTCAATTAAGTTTGTGAGACATAATTTCCCATGCACAAAGCCATGTTGACTACCCCTAATCAGTCCTTGCCTTTCCAAATACATGTACATCCTGTCCCTCAGGATTCCCTCCAACAACTTTGTGGGCGGCACGGTGGCACAGTGGTTAGCACTGCTGCCTCACAGTGCCAGAGACCCGGGTTCAATTCCCGCCTCAGGTGACTGACTGTGTGGAGTTTGCACGTTCTCCCCGTGTCTGCGTGGGTTTCCTCCGGGTGCTCCGGTTTCCTCCCACAGTCCAAAAGATGTGCAGGTCAGGTGAATTGGCCATGCTAAATTGCTCGTAGTGTTAGGTAAGGGGTAATTGTAGGGGTATGGGTGGGTTGCGCTTCGGCAGGGTGGTGTGGACTTGTTGGGCCGAAGGGCCTGTTTCCACACTGTATGTAATCTAATCTAAAACTTGTCCACCGCCGACGTCAGGCTCACTGGTCTATAGTTCCCTGGTTTGTCCTTACCACCCTTCTTAAACAGTGGCACCACGTTAGCCAACCTCCAGTCATCTGGCACCTCACATGTGACTATCGATGATACAAATATCTCAGCAAGAGGCCCAGCAATCACCTCTCTAGCTTCCCACAGAGTTCCAGGGTACACCTGATCAGGTCCTGGGGATTTATCCATCTCTACACGTTTCAAGACATCCAGCACTTCCTCCTCTGTATATATGGACATTTTGCAAGGTGTCACCATCTATTTCCCTACAGTCTATATCTTCCATATCCTTTTCCACAGTAAATACTGATGCAAAATACTCGTTTAGTATCTCCCATTTTCTGTGGCTCCACACAAAGGCCGCTTTGCTGATCTTTGAGGAGCCCTATTCTCTCCCTAGTTACCCTTTTGTCCTTAATGTATTTGTAAAAACCGTTTGGATTCACCTTAATTCTATTTGCCAAAGCTATCTCATGTTCCCTTTTTGCCGTCCTGATTTCCCTCTTAAGTATACTCCTACTTCCTTTATACTCTTCCATGGATTCACTTGATTTATCCTGTCTATACCTTACAAATGCTTCCTTCTTTTTCTTAACCAAACCATCAATTTCTTTAGTCGTCCAGCATTCCCTATACCTACCAGCCTTCCCTTTCACCCTGACAGGAATATACTTTCTCTGGATTCTCGTTATCTCATTTCTGAAGGCTTCCCATTTTCCAGCCGTCCCTTTACCTGCGAACATCTGCCCCCAATCAGCTTTCGAAGGTTCTTGCCTAATACCATCAAAATTGGCCTTTCTCCAAGTTAGAACTTCAACTTTTATATTTGGTCTAATCTGTTCCATCACTATTTTAAGTCTAATAGAATTATGGTCGCTGGCCCTAAAGTGCTCCCCCACTGATACCTCAGTCACCTGTCCTGCCTTATTTCCCAAGAGTAGGTCAAGTTTTGCACCTTCTCTAGTAGGTACATCCACATACTGAATCAGAAAATGTTCTTGTACATGTGGACTTGTTGGGCCAAAGGGCCTGTTTCCACATTGTAGGGAATCTAATCTAATCAGAACCACACAATGGAGGTAGGATGAGATTGGAATTTTCATTTGTGTGTGGGGCCAACATGTACACGTGGCCTGAATGGTAACCTCCTGTGCTTTAAATATTTGTGTAAAATATTCCAACACCTAGTGAACAAATACAGCAGGACCATTCAATTAGTTCACAGGTCACCCATAATATAAAGGCTCACGCCTGCCTGTGTCAATGTTCCTCAATACATAGACCAAAGAACAGTACAACACAGTACAGGCCCTTTGGCAGTTAATGTTGTGCCAACTTTTTATCCTACTCTAAGATCAGACTAACTGTTCATTTTACTCTTGAGCGTCGCTTAAATGTCCCTAATGTATCTGACTCTACTACCATTGCTGACAGTGCATTCCATGCACACACCACTCTTAGCGAGTTTTGAGAACCATGCACTCACCACTCTTAGCGAGTTTTGAGAAGATTTGTAGCTCAGGTTAAGGTTCTGGAAAAAATTCACTGAAGAGGAGGAAAATAATAACAAACTGCCATTCCTAGATGTCACAGTAGAACAAACAGCTAGTGGGGAACTTCAAACCAGTGTCTAGAGGAAAACAACACATATGGACCAAATATTGAATTACAGAAGAAATAATTTCAATATCCACAAACGAAACTGCATCAGAACATTATTTCAAAGAGCCAACACACACTGCAGCACTGAGGAACTATGCAGAGTGGAGGAAAATCACCTATCCTGTGTATTCAAAAAGAATGGGTACCCAATGAACACAATCCGCCGAATTCTCAGCAACAAACCCAAACAAGCAGACAAAACATGTGCAGAAACTCTACATCCCCTACATCAAAGACATCTCAGAAATGACTGCCAGACTACTCAGACCCATTGGCATCATGATAGCCCACAAACCTAGCAACACACTAAAACAGCAGCTAATGAACTTGAAAGACCTTATACAGACAAGCAAAACTAATGTCATTTACAAAATACCATGCAAGAACTGTAACAAACACTACATTGGACAAACAGACAGAAAACTAGCCACAAAACGACATGACCCTCTCTTACTAGTATCCTTACATACAGATAAGAAAGGACACCACTTTGACTGGGACAACACATCAATCCTAGGACAAGCCAAATAGGGACTGCACGAGAATTCCTAGAAGCGTGACATTCCAACTGGAACGCTATCAACAAACACATCGAGTTAGACCCCATCTACCACCCCGAGAAAAAGAACATGAAATGACATCACCAACCCAAAGAAACCCAAACATATAAATAGAAAGCAGGAATCATCAGCAGTGCTTCACCCAGAGGCCCACTGAAGATGTTACCTAGTAGGGTGATGAAACGTTTGGAAATAAACCTTCCAACTCAGCAAGCAAACCTACATTTACCCACCACTCTCTGTGTAAAGAAACTACCTCTGACATCTCCCCTAAACCTTCCTCCAATCACCTTCAAAATTATGCCCCATGGTGATAGAACCTCCAGCCTTAGCCTGGAGCTGGATGACCAGTGGTGTTCTGCAGAGATCGATTCTGGAACCTCTACTCTTTGTGATTTTTATAAATAACTTGAAGTGGAAGGGTGGGAAAATGTCTCTCTGACTATGCACTCTATCTATGCCTCTCATCATCTTATGCACCTCTATGAAGTCACCGCTCATCCTTCTTCGTTGCAATGAGAAAAGCCCTAGCTCTCTCAACCTTTCTTCATAAGACATGCCCTTCAGTCCAGGCAGCATCCTGATAAATCTCTTCTGTACCCTTTCTAAAGCTCCCACATCTTTCCTATAATGAGGCAACCAGAACTGAACATAATATTCTAAGTGTGGTCTGACCGGGGCACTCTAGAGCTGCAGCATAACCTCACAACTCTTAAACTCAATACCCCTGCTAATGAAAGCCAAAACATCATGCGCCTTCTTAACAACCTTATCAACTTGGGTGGCAACTTTGAGGGATCTACGTACATGGACCCCAAGATCCCTCTGTTCCTCCACACTGCCAAGAACCCGGCCTTTAACCCTGTATTCTGCATTCCAATTCAGCCTTCCAAAGTGAATTACTTCACAATTTTTCAGTTTGAACTCTGTGTGCCACTTAACAACCCAGTTCTGCATCCTATCAATATCCCGTTGCAACCTACAACAGTTCTCCACACAATCCACACCACCATCAACCTTTGTGTCATTGGCAAACTTACTAACCCACCCTTTCACTTCAAGTTATTTATAAAAATCACAAAGAGTAGAGATTCCAGAATCGATCTCTGCAGAACACCAGTGGTCACCCAGCTCCAAGCTAAGTACTTTCCATCTACCATCACCCTCTGTCTTCTATGGGCCAGCCAATTCTATATCTAGACAGCCAGATTTCCCTGTATCCTATGCGTCCTTACTTTCTGAATGAAACTATCATGGGGAACCTCATCAAATGCCTTGCTAAAGTTTCTGTACACCACACTACTGCTCTACCTTCATCAATGTATTTTATCACATCCTCAAAGAATTCAAAAGGTTTGAGGCATGGTCTACCCCTCACAAAGCCATGCTGACTATTTCTAAAGATTTGTAGTTTTCCAAGTAATCATAAATCCTGTCTCTCAGGATCCTCTCTAATACGTTGCCCACCACAGACTGTTCTGTAATTTCCAGGATTATCCCTACTTCCTTTCTTAAGCAAAGGAATAACATTTGCCACTCTCCAATCATCTGGCACTATTCTAGTGGACAGTGAGGATGCAAAGATCATCGCCAAAGGCGCAGCAATCTCTTCTCTCACTTCCTGTAGTAACCTGGGGTATATCCCATCTGGCTCAAGGGATTTATCTATCCTTGTTTTTCAAAATTTTCAGCACATCCTCCTTCTTAACATCAAACTGTTTGAGCATATCAATCTGTTTGTTTTTTGCTGTCCGCAGAAATATCAATGTCCCTCTCATTAGTGAATACTGAAGTAAAGTATTCATTAAGGCTCTCCACTACCACCTCCAACTCCAAGCACAAGTTCTCTCCACTATCCATGATTGGCCCTACACTCACTCTGGCCATCATCTTGTCGCTCACAGGTGTAGAATGCCTTAGGGTTTTCCTTAATTGTACCCGCTAAAGCTTTTTCATGCCCTCTTCCAGCTCTCCTAAGTCCATTCTTCAGTTCCTTCCTGGCTGCCTTGTAACCCTCTAGAGCCCTGAGTCTGATTCTTGCCTCCTCAACCTTAAGTAAGCTTCCTTCTTCCTCTTGGCTAGATGTTCCACATCCCTTGTCACCAAAGGTTCTTTAAACCTACCATCCCTTCCTCGCCTCTGTGGGACAAACCTGTCCAGCACTCTCAGCAAGTGCTTCCTAAACAACCTCCACATTTCTATTGTGCATTTCCCTGAGAATAACTATTCCCAAATTAAGTGCCCAATTTAATTCCCCCTCCCCCAATTAAATATTTTCCCATACCATCTGGTCCTATCCTTTTCCATGAGTATAGTAAAGGTCGGCGTTGTGATCACTATCACTATCACTAAAATGCTCTCCCATTGAGAGACCTGACCTGGTTTGTTGCCAAGCATCAAATTCAATATGGCCTCCCCTCTAGTCGGCCTTTCTACATTGAGTCAAGAACCTTCCTGGACACACCTGACAAAAACAGGTCCAAACAAACTATTTGAAGTAAGAAGGTTCCAAACAATATTAGGTTAAAGTCACCCATGACAACAATCCTGTTACTTCTGCACCTTTCCAAAATCTGCCTCCCAATCTGCTCCTCCATGTCTCTATTGTTATTGGGGGGGTCTGTAGAAAGTGACTGCTCCTTTCCTATTTCTGACTTCCACCCATACTGACTCTGTACACAAACCCTCCTCAACGACCTCCCTTTCTACGGCTGTGATACTACCCTTGATTAGCAATGGCACTCCTCCACCTCTTTTACCTCCCTCCCTATTCCTTTTGAAACCCTGGAACATCCAAAAACCATTTCTGCCTCTGTGATATCTTAGTCTCCGTAATGGCCACAACAACATAGTTCCATGTACTGATCCACGCTTTAAGTTTGTCATGCTTATTCCTGATACTTCTTGCATTAAAATAGACACAATTCAATGCATCACACTGATTGTACCTTTTCCCTCTTAATAGGCTGACTGCAGGCTGTACCTGACTGTTCATTACCTACTCCATCATCTGATTTATAGCTCTGGTTCCCAACCCTGCCAGTCTGGTTTGAACCCTTCCGAAGAGCTCTAGTAAACCCCCTGCCAAGGATATTGGTGCCCTTTCAGTTCAAGTGCAACCTGTCCTTCTTGTACACGTCCTACCTTCCCCAGAAGGTATCCTAATGATCCACATATCTGAAGCCCTCACTCCTACACCAGCTCTGCAGCCACATATTCATCTGAACTTGCTGCCTATTCCTTACCTCACTAGCCCGTAACACCGGTAGCAATCCTGAGATTACTACTCTGCTCATCCTGCCTTTTAGCTTCCAACCTAACTCCCTATATTCTCTTTTCAGGTATCCTCCCTTTCCCTACCTATGTCATTGGTACCGATGTGTACCACGACTTCTGGCTGCTCCCCCTCCCCCTTAAGAATCCTGTAGACTCGATCAGAGACATCCCCAACCTTGGCACCTGGAAGGCAACATACCATGGGAGACTCGTTTGCGACCGTAGAATCTCCTGTCTGTTCCTCGCACGATTGAATCTCCTGTCACTATTGCTCTACTATTCTTCCCTCTTCCCTTCTGAGCCACAGAGCCAGGCTCTGTGCCATCCTCCTTCTTCGAGTTCCCTGCCTGACAAATGGTCCTTGATCACCAAACCATTGCAAAGTGTTGCTTTTCTTTAAAACAAAAGGCAGGGCAAGGAAGAAGGGTCCGAGTTGACATCAAGCTGTGACCAAGATTGAATCATGAGTTGCTGATGTTAATTTGTGCACACCTGCTGATGACTACAGGTACCCCCTTCCCCATGCCATAATACCTGGTTAACAGAAATCTATCTATCCCAGTTTTAAATTAACTGAGTTATCAATATTGCTGTTTGCAAACGTGTGTGCCAAACTGCTACCAACCTTTGAATAAATAACTGTTTCTAATTTCAGTTTAAATATCTGGCTTTAACTCTTAGTTTGCTCCCAATTCCTAAACATCCCAACTAATGAACATAGATTTCCGTCCCCCTCCCCAAAAGCTATTTTATCTGTTTCATCTACTATCTTAAACTTCAGTCAAATCACTATGTAACCTGCTATACTCTAATGAACATTTGCTCGATCTTTCCTTGTCATTTAAAATCTTGGATTCCACATGTTATTCTAGTTAATTTGTATTGTGTTTCTCCCATAGTCAGTGTAGCTTTCCTAAGGTGTGGTGCCCAGGACTGTTCACAGCATTCCAGGCCTGGTGTAACAAGGTCTTGATTATTTTCTATACCTGTTCATGGTAATGTAATGAGCTCAGTACATAAACTACAAGATTTTCTGAAAGTCCACCATTTGTAGCTTTTTACCATTTAGAAATTTGGTATGTTTCCTTTTTAGGTATCAAGTGGATAATATCAAATTATCTTGCACTGTAATCTATTTGTATCAATTTTGCCCATTTAATCCTTTAATATTTTTCAAGTAGACAATTTTTGTAACAGCAGAAAAGTATTAAAATTTATTCTTATTGAGTGTTAATATTTCATCTTTAAAATCAACAGCAATTTACAGTTACTCACTGTGCCATAGGCTCCTTTGCCAAGCACATTTCCTTTGGTCCATATAATGGCATCGTTACAACTAGAGCTACATTCAGACTCTATGGAATGGCCAAGTGAACTGTTTGATCTGCTGGAAGTCTTAGATAGTTTTGTAACTGTATATTCTGCACTCTGTTGGGAACAAAATAATCAAGCTTAAAAACTTTCCTAAAAACTGATTTTTCCTTTTAAGTTTCCATTGCAATTTATTGTGTTGTTACTTTTTTTACTGACATGAGAGATTTTTCGTAAAGATCAATGGAATTTTTTTTAATTACCTGAAGGCTATTCTCATTTACTCTTCCATTTCCATTTTGAAACAGGCCATTCTTACTATCATCTTCCTTTTGTAGAAACTGTTTGGTCACTTCTATTGTGTCAGTACAAGTAATTTTTTCTTCTAATAACAATGCTGATGCCAGACAACTAAGCAAATCATCTGTAAGACTGTCTTGACTATCATGCTTAAAGCAATGTGGAGGGCAGACCTCTTCTGCAGTCCAGGTGTTGATCGTTGGTTGAACTGAGAGACCAGTATAATTGAAATCTGGGTTTGAAGCAGCTTTTACTTTAGAAGAGATGGTGTTATCTTGGTCTTCAGTACATAAGGCAATAGATTCTGTTTCATCCTCTCTAACATTCCAGATAACCTGATTAGACATGGCAGTTATAGACTCTTGTGCATCTGTAATCCCTTGGCATTCTACAGTTACACTTCCTCTATCCAAGTCAACACCATCTTTAAGTGTGATGTTCAGTTGCTGTTGTAACTCATATAAATTAGCAGCAAGACTATCTGCATCCTTACTCTTTGGGAGCATTGAAGATTTATACTGATGAGTTACATCATGTCCTAGATCATCCCCATTAACTGAAGTACATGATGATTCCTTCCATAAATCTTCTGAAATGTCAGATTTCATTGAAGTTTGCTGAAGTGAGATTTCTGTAATGGTTGACAAATACTGGTTATCTAGCTCCACTTCATAATTTGATAATGAATGAAGGGAGTTTGCACCATCTGATGGATTACCATTATTCTCTTGGTTATTTAATTCAAAGGATAATGCCTCTTTCCTGTAGGTTTTTTTGTGGCAATTGTGGCCAGAAATTATCACATTTTCTTGTCCTTCATCACCGAATAAAGGAGTGTTTTTCTCTCCTGCATTCTCATCAACACTCTTTTTTTTAACATTTGTGGGACTTTTCTTATGTTTAGAATTCAGATTATGTTTTGAAATTTTTGCAGTAATTCTTGAAGTTGTTTGATTTGATTTGGAATTCTTACATATTAATCGCCTTTTAGGTGGCATAGACTGAAAAACTTGATGACTACTTTCACGAGTTGTGGAGTTTCGCATGGTGCAGTATACAGGAGTGCCAAACATTTCATAAATGCCTGGACCTTTCTCAGTTGGATTTATTTCCTGAAACATATCACTATACTTTAATGCTGAGAAATTATCAGTGACATGTGATCTTGAAACCTGCAGAACTGGTGATTTACTCAGACTGTTTGAAATTCTGTTGATATTTGGAAGATTTTGTTCATTAGGAACTGATCCATTTCTCAAGAGGCACTTAATTCCATCTTGTTCTTTTGTTTTCACTTTTGATGCAACTTGGTGTAGATCAGGATTCTCCAGTGTAGGGAGGCTTGGCCTTTTTTTATATTTTAGTAACTGAGCAGTTGAGGGCATAAGTATACTCTTCCTCAGCCAACTTTGTGTTGGAATGGAGAGGCACTGTAATGACTTGGCACTACATTTGTTGATACGTTCTGGAGTGGGGATAGTCCTTTGATTGACACAGTTAATCTTGCTTATTTTCTTATTCTTTTCTGTTTCTTTTAACGTTAAAATGTTGAGACTTTGATTGGCTTTGTAAGACATGCTCTTACTAGTGTTTTTCATTTTAAGAGGGTTCATTTTCAAAAAGTGCTGTGCTTTGGTTGGTGATTGTTTTGCCACTGTGACACGTATGGCAGAAGTACATTTTAAGTCAATTTTCATATCTTTCTGTGCTGTGTTTTCTTTTCTAAAAGTGGCATATTTTGTCCTGACAGCCTGTTTTGGAATAGTTACATTTTGCCCAAAATTCTTTGCTAAATTCTTTTGAGCAGTGCTTTTGTGGCTTATGTTTTCTTTTGCATTATTGTCTAGAAACAGATTATTGCTTAGTTCAATATCTTTGCATGGAAGGACCTTATTAGCTGATATTCTTGAATTTTGTGCATCCTGGAAATTTGTATTTTCCTCTGGGTCCATGGCTATAGAGTTAAAAAGATCTGCATTCATGCTCTCTTTAGTAAGGGTCTCCCTTGTCTCAAAATTCAGCTGGCCAGAATGAATTGCATCCAATAGTACAATATCATCTTTGCAATAACTAGCATCAAATACTTCTCCATCTAAGATTGTCTCTGCAGTTTCAGCTTCGTTGTAGTTGCATTTTTTATCTGATCCAGCTGAAGCACAGTATGTATTTTTTGTAGGTGTTAAATTAGTAACATCATTTGCAAACAGATGTTTAGATGTTTCTTCGTCTAGAAGTTCATGTTTGATTTTTTTGTCAGAAGCTACACACTCCGAGTCATTACTGAGGGGCATAGGAAGAGGTAAACTCAATTTATTATTTTCAATGTCATATCCTGTTTCTGATGTCAGTGTGTCTTGTGGTTCAAAGCTCTGAGTGTATTCAGGACATTCATCAATATTGACTGACTCTTGGTTGCTAGGTACATTGGCACTAGAGAAATCGTTTGAAGTTTCTTGGCTGCAAGACAATGCTTGGGATTGTTTACTAAATCCATTTCTCCTTGTGACTGATTCATGTGGTAATAACAAATGACATAGATGTTGTTTTGATGGCAAGGTTATAACAGTAGCATTAGAGATATCACTCTCATTTAATTCATCAGTGACTCTTCTTCCCTGTGTTGGGAAACGTTGCACAGGCACTGAAGACTTTGCATTGTTGGTGCCCAGTTGTGGTAAAGACAGCTGTGGTTTGCAAAAATATAAAGATTAGATTTCATCTGGAGTTACACAGATTATTTTATCCTGTTTTTAGAGTTAGACTCTACCCCGTTATGTTTAAAGTGACACCACATTCAAAGCTTTGGTCAATTCTTTATAATGGAAACAGCATTGATAATAAAACTACATTTAAAGAGTTTCTAATATAGTTATGCATAGGGACGTACTTTTGTCATGAAATACTTCAATGAAAGTAATAAATCTTAGTCAGGAATTGTAATAAAAGCCAGGGAAATAGTTATTTTTAAAACATGTAATAACCAATATCATGTCAATTTTCCTTGCAGATGTTGCCTGTAAGATATCCTTGGAGCCAATGTATCCAAGGCTAAAAGGACATGATTTCTCTTTTGAGGATTTGTGTTGCCAATTGAAAATTACGTTTGGACTTTGGCAGGCTGAATACATGGAGATGAAAATAATACTGAAAATATACTGGTCTGGCTGCATTTGTGAAAAGAATAAAAGGGTGACAATCCTGAGTTGAATATGACTTCTTTGAGACTTCCATGGTATTTTGCTTTTTGTCTAAGTTTTTGGAGATTCTGCCGTGCATTTAGGTGATGACAGAGAGTTTGTGGTTGAACCAAGAAGGTGTCCCAGTTTGTAGTTCAACAGCCTTGTATGAATCTTGGAGAATTGCTGTGAATAGAGAGGGGAATAAATTACTGCTGAGAACAAGGTCAGCAATTATCCTGGGGTCCCAGGTAGCAGTGAGTTGTCAAGAGTTAAAAGCTCTTGCTGCCAAAAATAAATGGAATAACAGCATGTAAAGGAATGGAAAACTTGAAAATTAAGGTATTGATGAGTCCCCTCATGACAATAAAGCTAAGGCCTTATGTGTGATTGACATTTAAGATAATAAATTTGGAACAAACCTTGAAATTGTTGCTGCTATTCTTTGAATCAGGTGCCACTTTGTTTTTTGACGCTAAAAATGAAATCATATAGGGTCAAAACGTTTATCTCAATTTCTGTGCTTCAAATAAATCTGCAATTTAGCAACGTTTTGGAAGGAAATTATAATATTGATAAGGCAGTTCAAATGATTTACAATAAGAACTAGATAATCTGTCTGAATATAATTTTCGAATTTTGTATCAATATAATTTCTTCAGGTTTAGTTGTTTTCATTCCAATCAAATGAGAAAACATCTTAAAGAAAAGCTGATTAAATGTCCATATCATGAATACATGATTCGTTTAACTTATTATTTTAACAAATTATTTTATTTTGCTAATAGATTGTCATTTCATAAGTGTTTGATTGTATCACAGCTGGGAATGTTGCAGTTTGCATGCACACAAATGTTTTGGTCCAACCTGAACAGACACACCCTAAGAACTTTACAGTATTGCTATCAATCCACAATATTTTGAAATTAACATGTAGGCTGATCTTATTAAGATCTCCAATGAGAATATTCAGGTTGATCCTATTCATTGTATTTATGGATAACATTTCCTTGCAATGCCATGGGATGGTGCTCTAACAGAATTTCAAATGCTGCTTTGATCTAGAATTTGTTAAAACTCCACCTCACTTTGACCATTCTTGCTCTTCAGCCACACTGTCCTGTTGATTGACTCATTTCACTCTTGTACTTCTTCAAACTAAACCTGACCTTAATTTTTCCTGCCTTCAATTTTAATCCCCAATGGTTTCCGATACCATATTGGCTGTACAAGCCCGGAAAATAATTTTGGAAGAAAATGATTTGCTGAAGAGAGAGATGGCAGAGAAAGACGGCCTTGCTAGATAATTACTCTTCACATTAGAGAGCCTCTCACGAGTTTTGAGAAGCCCTTCAGAGAAATTCTTCACAGGAACTCATAATCCTAGTTAAAACCAGTAAGATTTTTGAACCACATGAAGGGAACTACCTGAAGATCTTTTCCTCCGCTCTTGAGCTCTTTCATTAAAATTAAAATTCTGTTAAATAACAGGATCTGATCAAATCTACATTGAAAGTGGAATCCAATGTTTCCCTAAATCTGCCTGTTCCTGATCACAATTTCACTCATCTCCTAATCTGCTTGAATATAATTAGTGATTTGCAGGGAACAGCAATAAGTATATGACAGTCTGAGGGTTGTAATGCCTTTTCAATTTTGGCACAGTAAATTGTGAAGGAGAGTCTAATTTAATTTCAGACAGGTCGTGTATGTACATAGCTGTTAGGTGCAGCCTTTTTTCTGACACCCACTTCCTTTCAGGGATTGCTCTGTTTTTCTGGTTCACCCTAGAGTGGAAACTCTCAAAGGGAAAATCCCCTAAAAAAACAAGGGTAGTTGGAAATGGATATACTGATCTTCCTGTTTGAAGTATGCAATACAAATCAAACCTCTGTATCATTTTTGTATCTTTTTTCCTGAGGGATTAGGGTGGGGGCTTTCTTGCGTGCAAAACACACCAATAATTTTAATCTTGCACTATTGAATCAAGAAGTTGTTCTAACTAAGTGCTCTGTGACCAATCTGGAAACTCCATTTTGTTGCATAGAACCTTTCTCAGTACGAATCTGCTCCGCTCCTTAAACAGCTACATTCACTTTCAGAAATTCTGACAAAGTGTAAGTGAGCTGCCAAAAGCAACCTGCTGTGTGAACTGATGAGTAAGGTTTACATTGCAAAGCTGAAATTGTAGTTAAAACAGCTTTGTTCAGAAAGTTGACAGATATTTCACTGATCAACATTCCTGCTCTGGAATTGCTAGAATCAGACTTCCCTTAAAAAAGTTAAACTTTAATTGTAGAAATGGTTAGATGACCACAATTATATTTTTGTGCTTGTTCTCAAGACAATCTGTTCTAGACTTATACCACTGTTGAAACATTTCTGAAACACTTGATGGTTTGGTAATCACTTCCAAGTAGCCATTATTCATGCCTATTTTCTTGACGTCTCTGCAAAATTGTGTTGTACTAAGAAAAAGAGTGAGCAAAAGAATGGAAGTCTGCTTACTTTGTTGATTGTGAGTCTGTGAATCTCGTAAGTAATCCAGGTGTGCTTCAGTATAATTGATATTTGGTTCAGATTCCGAGCCATGCATTCCAGTGATATCTTCAGTAGTCGGCACATTTTTACCCCACTTGTTCCTTCGGGTTGGCACATTTAATGAAGGTGGCTCCTTTAGCTTTATTGAAGCCAGCAGTGTTTCATCTGGGAGAGATGAATGACGTAGCTTTTCTCTCTTGAGACCTTTCCAAGTATTTTCCAATGTGATCTCTGGACTATAGATGATATTACACATATCATTATCTTTTCTGAACCTATTTAGTCATATCCCTGTCACATTTAAAAGCTTTTTCTCCCATGATTACATAGGCTGTGCAAGGAAATCAATGACCAGATTGACAGTAGATGAATTCATCTGTGCACTAGTAATTAGTTCTTGTTTCTACTGCATGGATTTAGTTTTTGTACATCATTTTAAACTTGAAAAACTTCAATAAACACTGAAATTTTTATAAAAGATATCTTTAAATATGTGAATTTGCATTTCCGCTCTAATAATCGTACATTCGTGTTTAATATTTAGGTCATCTAGTTCCTGGGGATATTTTGGGGTGGCACGGTGGTTCGGTAGTTAGCACTGCTACCTCACAGCGCCAGACACCTGGGTTTGATTCCAGCCTCGGGCAACCATGTGTGTGTGAAGTCTGTACGTTCTCCCCATGTCTCTGTGGGTTTCCTCTGGGGGCTCTGGTTTCTTCCCACAATCTAAAGATGTGCAGGTTAGATGAACTAGCCATACTAAATTGTCCATAGTGTTCAGATATGTGTAGGCTAGGAGCATTAGTCAAGGGAAATGTAGAGTAATGGGTCTGGGTGGGATACTCTTTGGAGGGTCGGTGTGGATTTGTTGGGCCAAATGGCCTGTTTCTTTACTGTAGGGATTCTATTTCTAAAACAAAATGTGTAATAATTGTATGCACCAGCATTATGCATTGTGTTGATGTTTCTGCAATCTCAAAAATCTTTCAATAGCTCTGCTTACTAATGGCAAGAAATGAAGTTCAATTCTATGCACCAAGCAATAGCAGAGTGAAAAGGGAAAATGTGAGATTCCAGTAAAATGACAATTAACTTGATTGTCGCATAAACCTAACTGATAAACCATTATAATGGGAATAAATTTGTATTTTTGTTTTCAGGAAAAACAAAATCCAGAAAAGTGTTTTATTATTTCATTCATTCATGGGACGTGGGCATCAGTAACTAGGCCAGCATTTATTCCCCATCCCAAGGTGTCCTTGAGAAAATAGTGGTGAGTTGCCTTTTTGCAGTCCACATGCTGTGAGTTAACCCACAATGCTGTTAGGGAGGGAATTCCAGGATTTTGACAAAGTGACAGTGAAGGAACGGTGATATATTTCCAAGTTAGGATGGTGAATGACTTGCAGCTGGTGGTGTTCCCATATATATGCTGCCTTTGCCCTTCTGGGTGCGTTTGGAAGGTACTGTCTAAGGATCTTTGAATTTCTGTAGTGAATCTTGTAGATAGTGCACTCTGCTGCTACTGGGCAATGGTCTAAATAATGGATTTTGAGGATGTGGATCCAATCAAAAAGGTTTCCTTGTCCTGGATGATGTCAAACTTCTTGAGCGTCACTGAAGCTGCACCCATCCAGACAAGTGAGGAGTTTCTCCTGACTTGTATCTTGGAGCTGATGGAGCTGATGAGGAGTCAGGAAGTGAGTTACTCACCACAGTATTCCTAGCCTCTGACCTGATCGTCTAGCCACTGTGTTTATGTTCATAATGGCAAAAACATAACAATACACAATAAATTTGTGAAGTTTATGGTTATAAATGAGAGCTAAGTCACTTCATCTCTTTTCATGGAATTACTGAATCACAGAATTGTTATGACGCAGCAGGAGGCTGTTCAGCCCATGTCTGCAATAGCTTTTTGAGCATTTTAGCTTAGTCCCAAACTTCTGACTTTTCCCTGTAATCCTGCAAATTGTTCCTATTTAACTAATCATTCAATGCCATCTTGATACCTCAATTGGATCTCCCTCCACTACGTTTCCAGGCAGTGCATTCCATACCCTAAACACTTGTGTTTTCCCACCTTGCATTTGATTCTTTCACCTTTTAAGACTTTGCCCTTGTATTCTCAATCTATTTACAAGCAGGAACAGCATTTCCCTGTATACGCTGTCCAAACCCTTCATGATTTTGAAAACTACTATCAAATCTCATCCCCATGGAATATAGTGCCAAATTCTCCAATTTTTCCTCATAACTGAAGTGCCTTATCCTTGGAACATTCTCATAAAATTCTTATGTTCATATCCAGAGCCGTACACAGTACTCCAGCTGAGGGCTAATAAATGTCTTATATAGTTCATCATAACTTCGTCACTCTTGTATTAAATGTCACACTGTGTGTTTATTAACATTTCTCTCCACCTGTTTTACCATCTTTCATGACTTGTGTACTTGTATATCTAGGTTGCTGTGCTCCTGCACTCTACTTAGAAGAGTGACACTTATTTTAGACTGCCTGTTTGTTCTTTAGGAAGTGCGACACCTCATGTTTCTCCACATAGACATGATGGTGGTGTGGGAAGATTCAATGTCTTTTGAAGTTCTATACTGTCCCCTTCACATAGAGTCATAGAGTCATAGAGATGTACAGCATGGAAATAGACCCTACGGTCCTATCCGTCCATGCCGACCAGATATCCCAACACAATCTAGTCCCACCTGCCAGTACCCGGCCCATATCCCTCCAAACCCTTCCTATTCAAAAACCCATCCAAATGCCCCTTAAATGTTGCAATTGTACCAGCCTCCACCATTTCCGCTGGCAGCTCATTCCATACCTGTACCAACCTCTGTGTGAAAAATTTGCCCCGTAGGTCTCTTTGGTATCTTTCCCCTCTCACCCTAAGCCTATGCCCTCTAGTTCTGCACTCCCCGACCCCAGGGAAAAGACTTTGCCTATTTACCCTATCCATGCCCCTCATAATTTTGTAAACCTCTATGGTTAGATTCTCTCTTTTTGAAGATGGTCACTGCCTGATAATCTTGTGGTGCAAATGGTACTTGTCACTTGTCAGTCCAAAACTTGACTATTGTCCAAGTCTTGCTACATTTGGGTATTGACAGTTTCAGTATTTAAGGAGTGATGAATGATGAATGATGCTGAACATTGTACTATTATCTGACTTCTGACTTTCTGATAGATGAAGTGCTGAAGATGATTGGGACTAGGACACTATTCTGAGGAACTCTTGCAGTGATGTCCTGGAGTTGAGATGACAAACCTGTAATCATCAACATCTTCTTTTGTGCTGCAACTAGGGGAGAATGTGCCCCCAGATTTCTATTGTTTCTAGTTAGACTATAATGAGATCAAGATGGATCATCCACTGACATGTCTGGCTGAAAATTGTTGTAAATGCATCAGTCTTATCCTTTGAACAGACATACTGGGCTCCCCCAATACTGATGACAGAGACATTCATGGACCCACCTCCCTCAGTAAGGTGTTTACTTGATGTAACAGGACTGTGGTCTGATTCACTTGTTGTGGAATTGCTTAGCCATTTTCTATCACTTGCTGCTTATGCTGTTTGGTACATAAGTAGTCCTGTTCTCAGTTTCATCAGGTTGACACTTCACTTTTAGGTACACCTGGTGATGCTGCTGGTACACTCTCCTGCATTCTTCAATGAACCACAGTTGATTCTCCTGACTTGATGGTAATAGTAGGCTGGGGAATATGCTGAGCCATGAGATTGCAGATTGTGTGGTTCAAGTGAAGCCCATCTGACCAGAACAGCTCACTTCTATCCTATACTAGTGCCTGTGCCCTGTGAACTGAAACCCATTCATCATGCAGCAATCTTTAGGCCAGACATTTAACTCCTTCACTTTATTTGCCCTGAACCAGTTTGCCTGTAGCTCAGATAGTAATCCTGAGATTAATACTTTGGATATTTTGCCTTTTTGTTCAGCTTTATATCATTCTAAATCTTTCAGCAAAACATCCTTTCCAGTCCTCGCAATGTTGTTAGTAACAATATGGATGGCAACAAGTAGATCCCTCCTTGCCACTTTAAGTTTCTCTCAATTGCTGGCAGCTGGCAGGCTGCATAGTCTTTGGGATTCATGCTCAGAGCTGCAGAGAACAATGTCTATCTCCTAATTATACTGTCTCTGCCACTACTCCATTCCTATTTCTTTCCTCCACTTGAATTGCTCCCAATACCACAATGTTCAGCCTCCCTGCCCTCCCACTTTCATCCACAGATCTCACAAGAACTATTGGACAATTTCAGGGATAGTAGCTCTTCAGGTATACATATCCCTCCTGCCCTTGAGGAGGTAGATTAAAGATCAGGAATGATAGACCGGCTAGCTTAACTTCTATAGGGGGAAAATGCTTGAGTCTATTATCAAGGAAGAAATAGTAAGACATCGAGATAGAAATTGTCCCGTTGGGCGGACACAGCATGGATTCATGAAAGGCAAGTCATGCTTAACTAATTTACTGGAATTCTGTGAAGATATTGAGTACAATGGACAACGGGGACCCAGTAGATGTGGTGTATCCAGATTTCCAGAAGGCATTTGACAAGGTGGCGCAGAAAAGGTTGCTGCATTAGATTAAGATGCAAGGCATTACGGGCAATGTATTGGCATGGATAGAGGATTAGTTCATTAACAGGAAGCAAAGTGTAGGGATAAATGAGTGCATTTCTGGTTGGCAACTGATGATTAGTGGTGTGCCTCAGGGATCAGCGCTGGGACTGCATTTATTCACAATTTACATAGATGATTTGGAGTTGGGGGCCACATGTAGTGTGTCAATGTTTGCGGATAACACTAAGATGATTGGTAAAGCAAAGTGTGCAGAGGGCTGTGAAATTTTGCAAAAGGACATAGTTTAAGTGAGTGGGGAAAGGTCTGGCAGAAGGAGTAGAGTCATAGAGTCATAGAGATGTACAGCATGGAAACAGACCATTCGGTCCAACCTGTCCATGCCGACCAGATATCCCAACCCAATCTAGTCCCACCTGCCAGCACCCAGCCCATTTCCCTCCAAACCCTTCCTATTCATATACCCATCCAAATGCCTTTTAAATGTTGCAATTGTACCAGCCTCCACCACTTCCTCTGGCAACTCATTCCATACACGCACCACCCTCTGTGTGAAAAGGTTGCCCCTTAGGTCTCTTAGATTTCGGCACGGTGGCTCAGTGGTTAGCACTGCTGCCTCACAGCACCAGGGACCCAGGTTCGATTCCAGCCTTGGGCGACTGTCTGTGTGGAGTTTGCACGTTCTCCCAGTGTCTGTGTGGGTTTCCTCCGGGTGCTCCGGTTTCCTCACACAATCCAAAGATGTGCAGGTCAGGTGAATTGGCCATTCTAAATTGCCCATAGTGTTATGTGCGTTAATCAGAGACAAAATGGGTCTGCGTGGGTTACTCTTCGGAGGGTCGGTGTGGACTTGTTGGGCCGAGGAGCCTGTTTCCACACTGTAGGGAATCTAATCTATATCTTTCCCCACTCACCTAAACCTATGTCCTCTAGTTCTAGACTTCTTGATCCCAGGGAAAAGACTTTGTTATTTATCCTATCCATGCCCCTCATAATTTTGTAAACTTCTATAGGGTCATCCCTCAGCCTCCCACGCTCCAGGGAAAACAGTTCCAGCCTGTTCAGCCTCTCCCTATAGCTCAAATCCTCCAACCCTGGCAACATCCTTGTAAATCTTTTCTGAACCCTTTCAAGTTTCACAACATCTTTCCGATAGAAAGGAGACCAGAATTGCACGCAATATTCCAACAGTGGCCTGACCAATATCCTGTACAGCTGCAACATAACCTCCCAACTCCTGTACTCAATACTCTGACCAATAAAAGAATATTAATAAACATGAGATCATCCATTTTGGTAGGAATACCAGTAAAAAGAATTATTACTTGAATGGTAAAAAATTGCAGCATGCTGCTCTGCAGAGAGACCTTGTGCATGAATCACAGAAGGTTGGTCTGCAGGTACAATATGCAATTAAGAAGGCAAATGAAATGTTTAAAAGCAGGGAGGTTATGTTGCAGCTGTACAGGGTGCTGATGAGGCCACACCTGGAGTACTGTGTGCAGTTTTGGTCTCCTTACTTGAAAAAGGATGTACTGGCACTAGAGGGGGGTACAGAGGAGGTTCATTACATTGATCCTAGAGTTGAGGGGGTTGCCTGATGAGGATAGACTGAGTAGACTGAGGTTATATTCATTGGAATTTAGAAGAATGAGGACCTTCTAGAAACATACAACTATGAAGGGAATAGATAAGATAGAAATAGAGAGGATGTTTCCACTAGCGAGTGAAACTAGGACAAGATGGCATAGCCTCAAAATTAGAGGGAGCAAATTTAGGACTGAATTGAGAAGGAACTTCTTCACCCAGACAGTTGTGAATCTATGGAGTTCTATGCCCAGTGAAGTAGTTGAGGCTTCCTCAGTAAATGTTTTTAAAGCTAAGATAGATCATTTTTTGAATAGTAAAGGAGTTAAGGGCTATGATGAGGGGGCAGGTAGGTGGAGTTGAGGCCACAAAAAGATTAGCCATGATCTTATTGAATGGCAGAGCAGGCCTGCAGGTCCAGGTGGCCTACTCCTGCTCCTAGTTCCTATGTTGTTATTTTCTTATCACAGATCAAGTTTGAATTACCTATTCTAAGGGGTGTGAGTGCCTCCTAGGGAAAAGCTTCCAGGTGACTTACCCCTCTCTGATGTGGCACAATGTCTCCTATTTTGAACAATAGCTCCACCATTTCTGCAGTGATTGCTTTAACGTCATTGGATGTGGGCCATCAGATCCTGGTGACTTATCTGGCTTTAGTTTGTCAACTACTTAATACCTAGTGATGGAAACTGATACAAGATCTATTGTCCGAATAGTAACTTGTTTATCTCATATCTTTTGGATTTTTACAGTGTTCTCCACCATGAATACTGATGCAAAACATTGATTTAAATTATTTGCCATTTTTCCTGTTCTTCATTATCAGTTCCTCAATCACATTGTCCGAGCATCACATACTCACTTTACTTTTTCTTTTAATAAACTTGTGAAAGTTCTTTGATTGTTTTTTATATTTCTTGCCAATTTTCTTTTTTCATCAATTTTCCATCTGTTTATTTGGCTTTTGGTCATCCACTGCTGGTTACAAAAAATACCCATTCCTCTGGTTTATCATTAATATTTGTCATTTTGTATGCATTTGTTTTTGATTGTATACTGTCCTTGACATTTTTGTTATGCACATGTTCAGCAGTGTTGATGAGTATTCATGCCACAGTAATGAATGCAGACGAGCTTCTAACAGCAAACTCCTTCAATTTATTTCACATTGATTTTGAGATAAAATAAGCAAATTTTATACTGATAAAATATGGCATTTGTCTGCTATTTTAACTAATGCATTTGCACGTTCACCCTCAAATACTTGGAATTTTAGCAAACAAAATTGTGATAAGCTAACTCAATAACTGTATTCTTAAAGCTTGTAGCTCAGAGAATTGGAACTACAATGTTGTAGTCCCCATCTCTGTTCCTTGGTCCCTTTTGAGTATGGCTCCCTCACTAAATTAGTCCATTATTGTTTTGCTGACTACCTGTTATACAAATTATACAAATTAGAGTTGATTATTTTACTTGTTGACTTGGTAATTTTTTTATCCATTCACAGGTTGTGTAGATGTCGCTGGCTGGGCCAGCATTTATTGCCATTCCTAATTGCCCAGATTGCTGTTAACATTCAACCACATTGCTGAGAGTCTGGAACCGCAAGTAGTCCAAACAGGTAAGGATGGTAGATTTTCTTCCTTGAAGGGCATTAGTGAACTAGATGGATTTTTCTGACAACTGACATCAATTTCATAGCCACCTTTAGATTTTTAATTCCAGATTTTTAATTGAATCCATAGTTCACCATCTGCCATGACAGGATTAAAACCAGAGTCCCCAGATCATTACTGAGGTCTCTGGATTAATAATCTGGCAATAATATCATTAGGCCATTACCTGTAGCAGAACAGATCTTTCACCCTTTAAAGTAACATTCAATTTTCATTCCAAAGTTATCAATAGACCAGTAGTTAAATAATGTATTGGTTCCTGATATCTGACTTACAAAATCCCTTCTTATTCAAGAAACAGAAAACCTTTTTTGTTTCCTAACTACATTTGCACCAACTGATGCAAATGTAGTTGGTGCCTGCATATAGGTTTGCCATTTTTTGGATTGCAGATAGATTGAGTGGTCAGGCCACCCGTACTGGCAAGGAATGTGATTCCCTACAGTCTGGCTTATTATAAAGCTTCCTTACTTATTGGATAAAAATTATGGCTATGAACACGTCATGTTTATCTATTTGTGCTTCAGTTCCTATTTCTTTGGAACTGTGTAACAATGTCAGCAAAGGTAGATTTGATTTGCAATAAGAGGAAATATATGTTAGCATGAAACTAATTTTCAAATTTGTCAATTTTAAATCTAAGTATTAACTACTGAAACTACCAAGCATTATTGAAGTTTAGATAACTTACTGCTAAACATCATTATAAATCTTTTAGTTCAATTGCAACTATTTCCATTATGCTTTGATCAGTTCAGATGGATGATATTTTTATTTGAAGTTGCAAGTTACACTTTAAAGGTTCAAGTATTAAATTCTACAGCAGAACATTGATAAAATTACACTTACCTATTTGTTTCTAAATCATTGTAAAGACAAATCATCTCTTGTAATGCATTTTTTGCAGTATTGAAAGCAAGAAGAATTGGTGGACCTAGTCAAGATATTTTTAAAGATTAATGAACAGAATAAATTCATTTAAATTAGAACATAATTTCCATAACATGTCATGAAATGTAATTCTTAAGTGAATTCCATTATTGCCCCATTGTGAGTATTAAGGTTTGAATAACTAATGGACTTGATTTCCTCACAGTATCAAACCTATGGCACGAACATAGATTATATTTTAATATGCCTTTTGATAATCTACGGCCTCTTGCATTCGAATTTGCCTCAATGTTTTGGTAGCCTATACATCCGAAAGTTGTAGGTTCACGTCCTAAGCAAGCACCAAAGTTTTTTGGCCAACACTCCACTATAGCTCTAAGAAGTGCTCTCACAAGTGTTATCTTTTGGATGAGAAGTGAAACTGAAGTTCTGTCTGTCCTAAAAGAGAATGCAAAGTAATGAGAACACTAGATATCTGAATTAAAAACAAAAAATGCTGGAGAAACTCAGCAATCTGCAAGTGTTTGTGGAGAGAGAAAAGGAGTTAGTGTTTCCAGTACAAATTCACATCTTTGGAACTTCAGAACCACAGCAACGAGCACCCGAGCTACAAATCTTCTCACAAACTTTGAACTGAAAAGGTCTGAAAAAATGATGGGTTTTAATGCTGTAGAAAAAGGAGGAGAGGAAGATCAAGAGGAATAGATGTAAAAGGTGCTCAGAGCAAAAGACAGAGAATGCTGATGGTAAAATAGAAGAAATGTAGATGAAGATTTGATATTAATGATCAAGGTTAATGTAGAGGACAGCTGTACTGAGAGTAAACCTATGCAAACAGGACACAAGGAGGGTGAGGGACAGTAATCAAAATGGAGGACAGAGTTCATGGATTGAAGTTGTTGAACTCAATATTGTAGGATACCTAAGCAGAAAATGAGGTGGTGTTCCTCCAGGTTGCTTTTGGGTTTCACTGGAACTCTGCAGCAGCCCAAGGACAGAAATGTTAGTGTGACAGCAAGATGGTGCACTGAAATGGCAAATAAGCAGATGGTCAGGGTACTTCTTAGAGTCAGAGCATTTTTTTACAGCACAGAAAAAGGCTCTTCAGCCATTGTATCCATGCTGTTCAGTCAACATCTATCTATTCTAAGCCCATTTCCAAGAACTTGACCTGTAGCTTTTGTATGCTCATCTAAATAGTTCTCAAATGTCTTAATGGCTCCTGCTTCTACCACCCTTTCAGGCAATAAGTCCCCCTGCTCCTTACCTGAAAATTGCCCCCAGTCTTGACCTTTCTATTGAGGCAAAAGGTTTCTTCCCTCTACACTGTCTGTGCCCCTCAGAACATTATATCAATCAGGTCCCCCTTCAATGTTCACTGTTCTCAGGAAAACAACCCCATTTTCTCTAGTCTCTGTTCAGAGCTGAATCACCGCAGTTCAGGCAACATCCTGTTGAATATTTTTCTATGATCCCTCTTTTGCAATCACAGTGTGGATGACCACTGAGTGGAATACCTCTGCTCTATCTACAAGATGTGTGGCTACCAGAACTACACATTGTACTCCAACTGTGGTCTAATTAATATCATAGACAGCTCCATAATAATTCCATTCCTGAAGAAGGGCTTATGCCCGAAACGTCGATTCTCCTGTTCCCTGGATGCTGCCTGACCTGCTGCGCTTTTCCAGCAACACATTTCCAGCTCCATAATAACCCATAGTTCTTGTACTTAATGCCTTGACTAATAAAAGCTTGTATCCAATATGCTGCCTTAACACCTTTTCTACCTGTTGTCTTGCCTTCAAAGACATAGGGACATGCACACCAAAGTCCCTCTGATTCTTTGTACTTCTTACAGTCCTATCATTTACCATGTACTCCCTTGGCTTGTTAGTCCTCCCAAAATGTATCAGCTTATCCTTTTCAAGATTACATTCCACTTGCCACTATTCAGCCCATCTGACCAGCCCATCTTTATCATTGTACAATCTAAAGCTTTCTTCCTCACTATTTATCCACATCATCAATTTTCATGTCATTGCAAACTTACTCATCATAACTCCTACACTGATATCTAGTTTCCTGTAGGTAGAGGTGTTCCACTGAGCAGACATCATGTCTCTGATTGGTCTTGTTAATGTAAGGAGACCGTACTGTGAGCGACGAATTAAATAGAGAATATTGCAAGAATTATAAGTAAATCACTGGTTCGCATGGAAAATGTGTTTGGGACCTTGGACAATGAAGAAAGAGGAAGTGAATAGATAATTGTTAGACCTTCCATGATTGCATGGGAAGGTGTCATTGAAGCTGAAGAGGTGTTAAGAGTGATGGAGGAGTGGACCAGGGTATCATGAAGGGAAAGGTCACTGTGGAATGTTGACAGGGAAGGGGAGGGGGAAGATGTGTTTGGTGGTGGAATCCTGCAGGAGATGGTGGAAGATGAAATTGAAGAGACAAGTGGGTTGGAATGTGAGGACAAAGCGGAATGTTGTTTGTTCTGGGAGAGAGGGGAAGGAGTGGGCAGAATCCGAGAACCATGTCAATCAGAGTGGAGGGGAATCTTCATTTGAGGAAAAGGAACACATGTTAGGCGCTACAGAAGTTGTCATCATCAAAACAGATGCAACAGTGACAGAAAAACTGGGAGAAAACAATTAAATCCTTACAAGAAGAGTGTGAGGAAATATAGTCAAGATAGCTGTGGGCGATGGTGAGTTGCAATGGATGTTAGTAGATGGTCTGTTTCCCAGAAATGGAAATAAAGAAGTCAAGGACCAGATAAAGTTGAGAGAAGGACAGAAATTTGCAGTAAAATTAGTTAATATTTCTAATTCCAGATGAAAGTAGGAAGCATCACTGACTGTTGGGATCTCCTTTGAGGGAAGAAGTAGAGAGCTTTAAGATAAAAGAGCACTTAAAATTTTAATTGAAAAATAATTTTCTCATACAAGAATACTTCTCTTGGCTAGTGAAGGAGCAATATTTATGCTCAAGAAAAAATGCTCTGGCCCAGAATACTTCACCTTCTCAGTAATAAAAAGCAGTATGACAATATAGAAAATGGAGATCTAACAGAAGGAAGAGGAAAATTTTTTAAAATGTATTCTATAAGAACTGAAACGTTCCATATTTTCTGTCATTCTTATTATTCACTCCACATCTCCAGTGATTGGCAGGACTCTCACAGCAAAGGAAAGTATCTTTTCTGTCATACATGTGACAATATCTTTCTTCGAGGGCAGAGTGCTCTGTTTGTTCTGCATTTCATCGCATTGCTTCTATTAAGGTATATCTATACAAAGCCATGGAAATGTTGTTTGATACATGTTTACAGATCGCATGCTTTCTTGACACCTTTTAAAGAGAGAACTATCTTGGTGAAAGAGATATTGACAAACATTTGTTTAAAATGCACAAATTGCATTCTGACACATCACTTCACCACTTGCATTTGATTTTGTATTAAAAGGTGCATCAACATTTTTTATTACCAAAATTTATCAGAACAGTCCTAACAAAAGAGCCTTTAAATGATTCAAATATAACATGACAATGACAGCCTTAAATAAATTGTGGTTAAACATCTTAAACTATAGCAAGATGTACCTGTATTGGTCAGTAGCACCTGAATGAGGTTTACATATTGAGATTGAACGAATATTCCCCTTATTCTCTATTTATCTGCAGTACTGAGCACTGTTTGCAGCTTTTGCAAAGCTTGCATATTTAGCTACCTTTGTCTTTATTGTGCAGTCAGGCTCTCTGCAGCATAAGTAGCATGTAACTCGTCTGTATAATTTGTAGATATATCAGATCACATAGAATTGCTTGTATGTTCAACGTGAACATGCCCAGATGTTACTTTGCATCGCTAAAAAGAGAACAATAATGACCTATTCTAAAGAAGGAAATATGAGTGTACTATTCATTCATACATAACTATTAAAGTTACAGTAGCCTTAGACAAAGAACCTATTATAAGTGTGTGAAAGAAATAATTGAATGAAGGCTTTTTATAAAGAAACTATACCCTCCATCTTCTGTCAAAATAATTAAAATCCACAGTTTAATGTAATAATACCTTGTGTTGGTCTTTGAAATTCTGTATTTGTTCCATCAGATCGTTTGACCAAAATGTTGTCGTTTTCAGAAGCTAAACCCTCATTTCTTCTCATGAAACAATTTGTGTTTTCTGAATTCACAGTTGACATCTGGAGGCCAGAAAAATCATATGAACATTGCAAGTTTTCCAGTGCAACTGGTACTGAGAGGGCTAAATTCTATAACTCCTGAAAATTAATGAAAAGTTTGATGTGTGATTAAGCTGTGTCTATTGATTTCAATGCAGGCATTTTTCCAACAGCTAATGCAAAGGTGATATAAATAAAGCTATAGTGATGCATCAAACTGCACAAGTGCAAAGTCCAATTTAAGTTAATGCCTGCTGGGAAAGACAATCAACTAACCCCTGCTTGTCTATATCTCTACATTACAGTACTTATAATAATAATAGATAAACTGAAAACACTAAATTCTGAAAATATCGTTCTATAAAGTAGGATCAAGTTAGTGGAATAAGACAACATAAATTTTAATTGTAATCCTGTAAACACGTGTGTAAAAACATCAGCTCGAAGTGCTTTGTTGTGCAGAAATGAATACATTTGAATTCTGATCATTGAAAGAATGTTATTTTAACAATGTCACAAAGGTGTGAAGAGTTTTAACCAATATAGTCAAAACTACCTTATTTCTGCTACTGTGATTGCTGGTATCTCTCTATTTGGGCAATCAGTAGGCACATTATCAGTTTACTTTACAAAAATGTTAATTTCGGTTTTAAAAAAAAGCAATCTGATTCAAGAGCTTTCAGAAGCACAAATTGTTTATCATGCTCTTAAACATGAATAAATGCTGGGGGTATTTACTTTGTTACTTTGTTCCAAAAGGTTTGTTTATATTATGTCATCACATTAATGCATATGACAATTATATGCAGAGAGTCTGGAATAAATACTTTTAGTTCAAATTGCTTCCTATTGTCTACTTCAAAATACAAATGGGCCTAGATTTGTAAGTATCAGAGAGGGCAAAAGAGAGGAGATGGTGAATGGGGAAAAGGAAGTTAAAAATCACAAACACCAGGTTATAGTCCAACAGGTTTAATTGGAAGCACACTAGCTTTCAGAGCGACGCTCCTTCATCAGGTGATATCACCTGATGAAGGAGCGTCGCTCCGAAAGCTAGTGTGTTTCCAATTAAACCTGTTGGACAAAAACCTGGTGTTGTGTGATTTTTAACTTTGTACACCCCAGTCCAACACCGGCATCTCCAAATCATGACTACTATCGACACCACTAACCGCCGGGGAAAAGGAAGTAAGGTAAAGCTTCAGTGTTGACAGTGAACAAAGAAATAATCACCTTCCAATGGGCAAAAAGAGATAAGGGCAGGATTAAATTGTATGTATATAAACGCACTGAATGTAAAAACAAAATTGGGGAATTGGAACCTGAAATTTGCTCTAGTAGACTGACAGAAATTTGGCTTAAGATAGAACAGTTAATACTCTAGGTTATAAGGCTTTTAGTGGAAAAAGGGTAGATTAAAGGAGAGGAGGTGTAGCAGTCTTGGTCAAAGATAGTGTCATGGTCCTTGAATGAGAGATCATTCCTGAGTTAGACGCTATATGGTTGCAGGTGAGAAACAGAAAGGGAGTAGTGACCTTGTTGGTATTTATTATAGATCTCCAAATAGTGGGGAGGATGTAGAAGTCAGCATTTGTAAGCAGATTATAGAAATCTGCAAGGCAGGTAGGGTTATGACAGTTGGTGCTTTAAATTATCCTAGGGTAGGCTCGGAAAAAGGAAGAGTGTGGGGCACGGAAGGGGAGAAATTCCTGCAATGTATGCAGGAGAAGTTTTTGGAACAGAACATTCCCTGCGACCAAATCCAGCACACCCCTTCCCTGGTAGGGATGGAAATGGGGGAAGCCAAATGGAGAACGTCAAAGTGGGAGAGTATTTGGGAAATATTGACTGTAAAATAATAAGGTTCAATATTAAGTTGATAAAGATAAAAATCAATGTGCTGAACTTTTATCCTACTGTAAGATCAAACTAACCTACATACCCTTTGTATTATCTTCCATATGCCTATCCAAAAGTCGCTTAATTGTCCCTAATGTATCTGTCTCTATTACCACTGCTGGCAGTGCATTCCACGCACCCACCACTCTCTGTGTAAAGAATATACCTCTGACATCTCCCCTAAACCTTCCTCCAATCACCTTAAAATCATGCCCCCTTCGTGATAGACATTTTCGCCATAGAAAAAATCTCTGGCTATCCAATTTATCTGTGCCTGTCATCATCTTGTACACCTCTATCAAGTCACCTCTCATCCTTCGCTCCAATGAAAAAAGCCCTAGCTCTCTCAATCTTTCTTCATAAGACATGCCTTCAAGTCCAGGCAGCATCTTGGTAAATCTCTTCTGCAACCTCTAAAGCTTCCACATTTTTCCTATACTGAAGTGACAAGAACTGACACACTATTCTTTGAAGCTGCAGCACAAACTTGTGGGTCTTAAATTCAATCCCCCTGCTAATGAAAACCAACACACCATACAGCTCCTTGGCAACCCTTTTTGGGTAGCAACTTTGAGGAATCTATGGACATGGACCTCAAGATCCCTCTGTTCCTCCACATTGTCAAGAATCCTGCCTTTAATCCTGCTTGCTGCATTCAAATTTGACCTTCCAAAATGAATCACTTCACACTTTTCCAGGTTGAACTCCATCTGCCACTTATCAGCCCAGTTCTGCATCCTGTCAATGTCCTAAAACAGCCCTCCACACTATCCACAACTCAACCAAACTTTGCATCATCCACAAACTTACTAATCCACCCTTCCATGTCCTCATACAAGTCATTCATAGAAATCTCAAAGAGCAGAGGTTCCAGAACCGATCCCTGTGGAATACCACTGGTCACCAAGCTTTAGGCTGAATATTTGCCATCTACCACCACCCCCTGTCTTCTACGGACCAGCCAGATTTCCCATATCTCCTTACTCTCTGAATGAGCCCACCATGGGGAACCTTATCATTGCTAAAATCCATGGACACCACATCCATTGCACTAACTTCATCAATGTGTTTTATCACATCCTCAAAGAATTCAGTAAGGTTTATGAGGCAAAGCCATGCTGACTATCTCTAATCAAACTATGGCTTCCAAGTAATCATAAATCCTGTGTCTCAGAATCCTCTCCAATAATTTACCAGTACACACATAAAACTGACTGGCCTGTAATTCCCAGGATTATCCTTATTTCCTTTTGTGAACAAGGGAATAACATTTGTCACTCTCCAATCATCTGGCACAAATCTAGTGGACAGTAAGGATGCAAAGATCATTGCCAAATGCACAGCAATGTTTTCCCTCACTTCCTTTGAAACCTAGAGTATATCTCGTCTGGCCAGGTGAGTTATCTATCCTTAAATTTTTCAATATGTTCAGCACATCCTCCTTCCTAACATCAACATGTTCTAGAATATCAGTCTGTTTCATGCTGTCCACAGAAATGTCAAGGTCCCTCTCAGTAGTGATTACTGAATGAAAATATTCATTCAGGACCTTCTCTACCACCTCTGACTTCAGGCACAAGTTCCCTTATTCTTGATATTTCTTACATTCAAATAGACACACTTCAACCCATCAAACTGAGTGCATCTTTGCCCTATCAAGTACCTATCCGTCCTCACAGACTCTCTGCGCACTGTTTGTCGGTTTTCTACATACGCAGGTTTGTAGTTCTCCGTTGTCCTTTCTTTCAACTGTGACATCCAGGAATGCGAGTTTGTTGTCGGTTTCTTCCTCCTTGGTAAACATTATGCCTGTGAGGGTGTTGTTGATGATGTTAAATGTCTCTTCTATCTTGTTTCATTTTGTGATGACAAAGGTGTCATCTACGTAGCGGACATGCCAGAGAATTCCTAGAGGCCTGGCACTCCAACCACAACACCATAAACAAACACATAGATCTAGATACCATCTATCAACCCCTCAGAAAACAAACAGGAAATGACATCACCACAAACCCCAGGAACCCCATCCAGGACAAACATATAAATAGAAAGCAGGAGACAACAACTTCGCTTCACTTGGAAGTCGCCATTGATGATGTTACCTAGCCAGGTAATGAAACGCCTGGATATCAAACCTACAGCTCAGCGAACAAACCTACACCCTAAACCTCAACCTGAGCTACAAACCTTCACAAACCTTGCAAATACCCTAGATTTCTCCAGGAAGGGAGGGAAAAGATTGCTGCACCTTTGGCAGTGATCTTTGCGTCCTCTCTATCCACTGAATTTGTGCCAGATGATTGGAGGGTGGCAAATGTTATTTCCTTGCTCAAGAAAGGGAAGAGGGATAATTCTGGGAATTACAAATCAGCAGTTTTACATCAGTGGCAGGCAAAGTATTGGAGAGGATTCTGAGTGACAGGATTTATGGTTACTTGGAAAACCATAGCTTGATTAGAGATAGTCAACATGGCTTTGTGAGGAGTGGGTCCTGCCTCAAACCTTACTGAATTCTTTGAGAATGTGACAAAACACTTTGATGAAGGTAAACCAGTGGATGTGGTGTGCATAGATTTTAGCATGGCGTTTGATAAGATTCCCCATGATAGGCTCATTCAGAAAGTAAGGAGGCATGGGGTACAGGGATATCTGGTTGATAGATATTGAATTGGCTGGCCCACAGAAGACCGAGAGTGGTGGTAGATGGAAACTATTCAGCCTGGATCTCAGTAACCAGTGGTGTTCCGCAGGGATCATTTCTAGGACCTCTGCTCTTTGCATTTTTATAAATGAGGGAGTGGAAGGGTGGGTTTGTCAGGTTGGTGGAGTTGTGGATAGTGTGAAGGGCTGTTGTAGGTTGCAACAGAACATTGACAGGACGCAGAACTGGGCTGTTAAGTGACAGATGGTGTTCAACCTGGAAAAATGTGAAGAGATTCACTTTGGAAGGTCAAATTTGAATGCAGAACACATGGTCAAAGGCAAGATTCTTGGCAGTGTGGAGGAACAGAGGGATCTTGGGGTCCATGTCCATAGATTCCTCAAAGTTGCCACCCAAGTTGATAAGGTTGTCTAGAAGGTATATGGTATGTTGGCTTTCATTAACAGGAATTGAATTTAAGACCCACAAGGTTATGCTGCAGCCCTAAGGAGCCCTGGTTAGACCACCCTTGGAATATTGTGTTCTGTTCTGGACACCTCATTATAAGATGTGGAAGCTTTAGGGAGAGTGCAGAGGAGATGTACCAGGATGCTGCCTGGACTGGAGGGCATGTCTTATGAAGAAAGGTTGAGGGAGCTAGGGCTTTTCTCACTGGAGTGAAGAAGGATGAGCGGTGACTTGATAGCAGTGTACAACATGGTGAGAGGCATAGATAGAGTGGATAGCCAGAGACATTCTTCCCATGGCAGGAATGTCTATCATGAAAGGGCATCATTTCAAGGTGATTGGAGGAAGGTTTAGGGGAGATGTCAAAGGTAGGTTCTTTACACAGAGAGTGGTGGG
Organism: Chiloscyllium plagiosum; assembly: GCF_004010195.1. Classification (NCBI taxonomy): domain Eukaryota; kingdom Metazoa; phylum Chordata; class Chondrichthyes; order Orectolobiformes; family Hemiscylliidae; genus Chiloscyllium; species Chiloscyllium plagiosum. Next base: position 72,817,199 of record NC_057716.1, on the reverse strand, counting down.
TGCATGGAATGCAATGCTGGCAGTCATGGTCATAGGGACATTTAAGCAACTCTTGGATAGGCACTTGGAAGATAATACACAATGAAGGGTATGTCAGTTAGTCTGATTTTAGAGTAGAAAAAAGCCGGCACAACATCGAGGGCTGAAGGGCCTGTACTGTACTGCTCTATGTTCATTGTATTCTAACGTGCTGCCTTTATCAAATTCATCTGTTGCTTTATATTTCCCACTGTTCTAATATGTGTAAAAATACAAGAGACAGTTAGTATTAACTACATGCTATAGCACTTGTAATATTGATTTCTGTTATAATATTAGTCCTAAAAGCTAATTACTCTAAGATAACTTTAGCTGTTGTTCGCTCAGATGTTTGGAAGTCAATGGCCTCTATTTCACACCTTGTGTCTATTTATTTACTGGGACAATTATCCTTTCATTAATGTGGCTGAGATCAGTCACTTGCCTGTTTTGTAGGCATGCTCTTATCAAATTTGTTCATCCTATTTATCACTTCTCTGCCATTTTGTGTTTTAGTGCTGGGACAGGCTGCACCGTCTTGTTTGTCAACCATTTTGTGTAAGCAGACATGGCCCATTTTGGTATAAACAGGTACGGGTCACCCCTACAGAAGGTGTCATCAACAGTGATATCAAATAGGCAGAAATGGGTACTGCAGATGCTGGAGATGAGAGTCAAGATTAGAGTGGTGCTGGAAAAGCACAGCAGATCAGGCAACATCCTGGAATGGTCAGGAATGATGAAGAGCTTTTGCCTGATTTTCCTGCTCCTTGCATGCTGCCTGACCTGCTGTCACATTAATCTTGAGTGATATCAAATAGTACTAACTCAGTAATAACATGCATACTGACTTTAGTTTGAGTTCTGCTTGGTTCATTCAGCTCCTGATTTCATTATGGCCTTGATCTAAATATGATTAAAGAAGACAAATTTAAGAGGGTGATTGTCCTTCACATCAAGGCAACTTTTGACTGAATGTGGCATCAAGGACCCCAGCAAAACAGGAATCAGTGGAAATCAGGGGAGGGGAAGGCTTTCCACTGGTTGAAGTCAGACCTAGCTCAGAGGAAAATGATATGGTTGGTCAAGCTCAATCAGGAAGATCAAACACTGACTGGGTGTAGAAATTTTGGAATCAGTCTGCAAGTATGTTTGCAAGCTTGCAGTTTTAATTTTGCATCTTGCTTTCATAGTGGTATTTCCTTCCTCAGACTGCTGCACTATTCCAGTGAAGCTCAACGCAAACTTGAGGAACATCAGAAATAGGATCAGCAGTATGCAATTCCAATCTTCAAGCATGCCCCCACATTCAATCAGTTCATGACTGATAAGGTGAATTGTAAATACCTTTTCCCTAGGGTAGGAGTGTTCAAACCTAGAGGGCATAGATTTAGGGTGAGAGGGGAAAGATTTAAAAGGGACAGGAGGGGCAAATTTTTCACATTGAGGGTGATGCGTATATGGAATGAATTGCCAGAGCCAGGTACAGCTGCAAAATTTAAAAGACATTTGGACAGATACATGAATAGGAAAGGTTTAGAGGAATATGGTTCAAACATAGACAAATGAGACTAGTTTAGTTTGGGAAACCTAGTTGGCATGGATTAATTAGACCAAAGGGTCTGTTTCCATGCTGTATGACTGACATACATAATTCTTTGGGGTAAAGCATTCAGTACCTTTTGGATGAAGAACTTCTGTCACATCTCAATTTTAAATGAGTATCACCTTATTCTGTAACTATGTCTCCTCGTTTAAGATTCCCCTACCATTTGAGAAATATCATTCTCAACAGTCTGAAGAAGTCGTACCAGACTCAGAAAGTTAAGTCTGTTTCTGTTTTCAAGATGCTGCAAAACTTGCTGAGTTTCTCCAGCATTCTCTGAATCTGTTTCAGATTTATAGCATCTGCTGTATTTTGTTTTTAAATCTGAACCTTTACTCTGTCAAGCCCCTCAAAATCTTTCATGTTTTAATAGATCATACCTCATTCTTCTAAACACTAATATATAAAGGCCTAACCTGTTTAGCTATTCTCAGTAAGTCAAACTCTTCATCCTAGTAATCAGCCTAGTGAACCTCTTTTGAACTGCCTCCATTACCAGTATATTCTTCCTTAAATACAGGGACCAAACACAGCATTCCAGGTACAGCCTCACCAATAAATGCTAATGTTATAATAAACCTTTATGCTTAAAAAAAAAAAAAAAAAATTTTTAAAAAAAAAAATTAAAAAGGGCGGCACGGTGGCGCAGTGGTTAGCACTGCTGCCTCACAGCGCCAGAGACCCGGGTTCAATTCCCGACTCAGGCGACTGACTGTGTGGAGTTTGCACATTCTCCCCGTGTCTGCGAGGGTTTCCTCCGGGTGCTCCGGTTTCCTCCCACAGTCACAAAGATGTGCGGGTCAGGTGAATTGGCCATGCTAAATTGCCCGTAGTGTTAGGTTAAAGGGGTAAATGTAGGGGTATGGGTGGGTTGCGCTTCGGCGGGTCGGTGTAGACTTGTTGGGCCGAAGGGCCTGTTTCCACACTGTAAGTAATCTAATCTAATACCCAGCATAGTTGTAATGAGACTTCCCGGAGGGCCAGGTGGATCTCATTGACTATGAGATTCTTGATTGGGGTTGTTAACCTGGGCCAATTCAGGAGCCCTGGCTGACAAATATAAGCAGGACTTGCATTGCCCTTTGAGAAGGGCATTGCTTGTCACTGGCCACTCGGATGTTTCATTTCTTCCTCATGGTGGTATAAAAATAAAGATTTAAGCACCTGTTGTTTTTCATAGTGTCCTACGCCTGCACACACACGACATGGGTGCTTGGGAAAAATAAGCACTACCGCAGTTAGGCAGTAGTGTGGGGTAGAACAAAAAAATAAGCAGGACTTTTGCCCAGGTGTCCTTAGAGAAGGAAAATGCAGTGTCCACCAACACTATCGATGCTTTTAGGGAGAGCTGAGCATCGCCGGGAAGGGGGTGGGGTGGGTGGAGTGTTTTATTTCCCCCTCCAATTCCATTGATTTGATCCCTACCCTCTCCTTCACATAGGCATTGCCCCTTCTTGGCTGTGCCTGAGACTAATTCCCTGGCCACATTAGCCTCTGTCAAGTTATTTCAGGCCTCATTACTTGCAGCATCTGCATGCTAACATTTTATTTTTCATGCACAAGAACACCCCATCCCTCTTTGTTGAACTATATTTTGGAGTGTCTTTCTATTTCTGCCTTTTAATTATTCCACCACAGCGCATGGCATGTTCCTAAATTAAATTCCATTTACTATGTTTTGTCCACTCTCAGCCTATTGGAAATTCCTAATGTCCCACCTACTTTTGTATTAACAGCAAATTTGGATACATTACACTCATCCACTTCCATCAAGATCCCTCAAGAAATCCAATGAGTTCTGGAATATTTTGCTCAACACCTTTACTATTTCTGCAGCCACTTAGATTAGATTAGATAGGTAGACAGATTCCCTACAGTGCGGAAACAGGCCATTTGGCCCAACAAGTCCAAACTGACCCTCCGAAGAGTAATCCACCCAGTCCCATTTCCCTCTGACTATTGCACCTAACACTATGGGCAATTTAGCATGGCCAATTCACCTGATCTGCACATCTTTGGATTGTGGGAGAATACCGGAGCACCTGGAGGAAACCCACACAGACACAGGGAGAATGTGCAAACTACACACAGTCACCCAAGATTGGAATCAAACTTGGGACCCTGGTGCTGTGACTTCCTTTAAATCCTTTGGAGAGAGCCCATGAGACTGCTATGGCTTGCTGGCCTTTAGTCAGTTTGTAAAATACTTTGTCCGTTGTGATGGAAACTGCTATAAAATCTTTCCTAACATTAATACTTTGGTCATCTTTGGAATGTTCAAAGCATCCTCCTCTGTGAAGACTGATGCAAAGTATTGGTTTAAATTATCTGCCATTTCCCTGTTCTCTGTTATTAACTCCTCATTTGGACATCCAAGAGTCCCACACTTACTATCACTACTCTTTTATTTTATATATATATAAATATATAAGCTTTTTCTGTTATTTTTATATTTATTACCAATTTACTTTCATAATTAATCTACTCCCTTTTTATTAGCTTTTTAGTCATCACTGCTGTTTCCTAAAAATTCTCCAACCTCTGACCAAACACTGGTTTCACTGCTTTGTATACCTTAGTTTTTGACTGAATATTCTACTTAACTGCTTTTGTTAACCACAGGTGGTTTCTCCTTCTCATTGAGTCTTTCTTCTTGATTGAATAAATCATTGCTGAGTGTTTTGAAAGATTTGTTTGTGTGTCTGTCACTTCTCATCTATTAACTTTCCCCTTAATCTATTTTCCCAGCTCACTTTAAACAACTCTTTCTTCATAAATCTGCCCTTATTTAAGTTGAGAACACTAAGTTGCTCTTCTTCAAACTGAATTTGAAGTTTTACCATATTGTGATCACTATCCTTAACTACAGGATTGCTTATTAATCCTAAATCATTGCACATTACTAGATCTAAATTAGCCTGTTCCCAGTTAGGTTGTGCAATGTACTGTGTAAGAAATAATCCCTGATGCACATTTCCAATTTTTCTTCCATGTTACCCTTATCCATCTGATTTCTCCAGGTTATAAGCAAATTAAATCACTTGTGACAATTGTAGTATCTTTCTTGCACATCTCCGTTATTTCCCAATTTGTACTTTGTCCTACAGTGACCAATCCTTCATGGAGCCTGTAAACAATTCCCATCTATGATTTCTTTCCCTTGCTATCTCTTATCTCCACTCAAACTGATTCCGCATCATGATCTATTGCAACTGCATCACCTCTCACCATTTCCCTGCACTCCTTTATTAATAAAGCAACACCACCTCCTTTTCCATTTTACCTATTCTTCCAGAACACTGAATACTCGTGAATATTCTTAATCTTGTTCGTCATGCAGCCATTCTCCGTAATAGCTACCAAATCACATTTATTTATTTCTATTTGTGATGTCAACTCATTAAGTTTGTCACAAGTACTATGTGCATTCAAATATAGAACTTGAAGCTTTGACTTTTTACCATTGATACTCTCTCTAGTTCAAATTATGCTGCACTCTTCTTCATATATTTTCGACCCCTTCCTGTCAGACTTTGATTATCATTCCCTGCTTCACTGCTTTGCACCTTTGCTCTCTCATTTCTTTTTTCATTTTTTAAACTTTGCTTCTTTTGTGCTCTCCCCCTGCCCCCACTAATTAGTTTAAAGCTCTATCTACAAGGAGAAAGTGAGGTCTGCAGATGCTGGAGATCAGAGATGGAAATGTGTTGCTGGAAAAGCGCAGCAGGTCAGGCAGCATCTAGGGAACAGGAGAATCGACATTTCGGGCATTCCTGAAGAAGGGCTAATGCCCGAAACGTCGATTCTCCTGTTCCCTAGATGCTGCCTGACCTGCTGCGCTTTTCCAGCAACACATTTCCAGCTCTATCTACAACCCTAGTTAAACAATTCACCAGGACTGCTGCTCCCAGCAATGTACAAATGAAGCCCATTCCAACAGTACAACTTTCTCTTGCCCTAATACAGCTGCCAGTGTCCCATGAATCCAAAACCATTTCTCCCACACTGATCTTTGATCCACACGTTTACCTCAGCAATTTTATTTACCCAAACCAATTTGCACGTGTCAGGTCATTTTCCAGAGATTATTACCTTCATTATTTTGCTTTTAAGTCCCGAGTTGCTTGTAATCCCTCAACATGACCTCTTTCCTAGTTCTATCTATGAAGTTGGTACGTGCATGGATGATGATAACTGGATCCTTCCTTCCTATTTTTCTTTTCTCTCCCACTTGAATGAAATTTGCTCATTTTTTTCCCAGCAGTCTGTGCTCTCATCTCTACCAGACACAAGAATCTTGTACCTAATGGACAAGGGCACTATATGTTGTAATGATTCAGCAACTAATTCAAATACTTTCTCATATCCCTGTTTCCTCGAGCCAAAAGTATCAAAATATTTATTTCTAGGATAATTATAAATTCCAGCTAATCAACATCACTGAAGATTAAAAGAAATCCTTTACGTTAAATTTAATGTTTTTTTTGCTCAGATTTGATTTCTTTTCAATAAGAAATGAAACACATTGTTACCTGTGAACTGCCGGTGCTCAGATCGACCTTTAGACAATTCTGTTCTCCGTATGCCAGGAAGCTACCTAAAAATGGTTATGCTACATTATGAGAGAGTCCTCAGCTTGCAAACCACAGACTTTCTTTAACCAATATGGACAGCACTTCCTCTAAATTATTTTGTTTCTATTTAAGAGCAGAGCCTAATTTAATTTTTGTTAATATCTGCAAAATTTGTTCCTGCTCTTAAGACTTCTTCTTATATTCAGCCATTCACCTATTCAAATATAATATTTTCTTTCTTGCCATTTAAAGGTTCATTGAATATTCTAAATGGAATTTTATAGGGGCCTGAGCACACGGGCTATTGTGAGATATACGGGCAGAATTGCATGTGAAGCCCAGTGAAGCCTGTTTTGATATTGGGAGCAACTCACTACATTTTTAAAGCAAATTCCAGGCATTGAGATGTGATTATCACTAGTTAATATGCCCAAGAAGGGGGATTATTGCTTGTTCATAACCTCCTTACATCTATCTCGTGATTATGTAACTTCATATCATACCACTTGCCACAAGCAATCTAAACTCTGAGAATTCTTGACATGGGAGTCAGGGCATGTACCTAGCAACTTTGGGTTCACTGCTTACTGCAAAGAGTTTTCGTTGTTGATGTTGATGGAATGCAGCCTATAATTTTTTTTGTGTTTGCTTTTACTGATTGCAACAAAAACGTATGTTTGAAATAGTCTGATTACTTGCCTGTATGTGGATTATCCCTGCTGGACATTGACAAGATTTAGATTGATATTGGGAACTGAGATCAGAGTGACAGTGACCTTTTGGGTCTATAATTGGGCACTGAGAACAGAGTGACAGTGACTTAGAGAGGTTGTTTAGATCGGATATAGCTAAGGACAGGTAAACTCAAGGGCATGGCAATTAACCAGCAACAAAGGTGAGAGAATGTTTGTATGAGGCAGTGTCAGCCATGCCAGCTATGTGACACTGACAGCATGACTTTGTGGCAGCTGTGCCATTTCATTGCCAACAAAGGATTACCAATGCTTGTCTGGTTGCACAGCAGCCTTTTTAAAAAGGCATGGGTGCCAGGTATGCCAGCCTCTTGGGGGGATGGTTGGTGAGAGACAAGTTCTTATAGTGACAACAGGTGGTAGGATGTGGCTAGAATCAGGTCAAAGGGGTGCAGTAGCTAATGAGGCGGGTTTAGTAAATTACGAGAAAACTTGCATGAAAATTCACTAAACTGACACTTAGCCAAAAGCAGAAATGTTCAGCCCAATATATTGTAAAACCATTATCTGGTGAATACATAAAGCCATACACAATTGTGCAATTATCTTTCAGCTATGATAATCAGTGTGATGTTGAATTTAATATGATATTTTGCTTTATTTGGATCAATTTGACTCTCAAGGTTCTTAATAAGGTTTCAGAACTGGATATAACATCCATAAACAGAAAATAAACGATTCTTGCTCCTGTAGATAATTAGCTACAAAAAAAGGCTAAATATAGTATCCAAAGTTTCTTAGCTAGCTATTAGGATATGACAGATCTTTTACAGATTAAAAGAAATAAAAATAATGTAATATATTTTATCTTACATGATTTATTATTTTTAATAGTGTTTCAGATATTTCTAATTTAACTCATTTGTCTTTGTTAATAAATAAATATTTTGCTGGTTCAAGCATTTAACTTCTAATGGTCTCAAATTTATTGATACATTGATTGATTATCATTATCTAAGTTATTTCACATTACATTCCAATAAAGTATATTATAAACAAGAAATTTTGACTTACTAATTCCTTGAAAATCATTGTTAAAACAGATAGAAGGAAGTTTACCTTGGAGCGATAAACAGAGATTGCTGGAAAAGCTCAGCAGGTCTGGCAGCATTGACAGAGAGAAATCAGAGTTAATGTTTCGGGTCGACTGATGCCTTGAGTTCTGAGGAAGGTTCACTTGCCCCGAAGTGTTCACTCTGATTTCTCTCCATTGATACTGCCAGACCTGCTGAGCTTTTTCAGCAATTTCTGGTTTTGTTTCTGATTTACAGTATCCACAGTTTCCTTTTGGTTTTTACCTTGTAGTGAGAGTTGATTTGGTAGTACATCTGTCAGATGTTTTCCTGCTGTTTTTTTCACTTGGGCTGCATACTGACTAACCGACCTTCTGATTGAATCATAAAAAAAATTAATTCAATTGTTCTTTAAAAATATTACTGTTTATTTAACTTTGCCTTTGATGAACTGGCATGAACTGGCAATTTAATATCAATCGCTACTCAAGATGTTAAATGTGATTTTGCCCTTCTGGAGGTGGCAAGAGAGATAACGCAAAAGAGAATGGTGTGAGGATTTGGAGAGAAACTCATTCCCTTCTCACCATCTCACTAATTATGTTGAGGGTGAGAAGATGCACGCGTGACCTCCTGGCCTGCCAGCAATTTAGGCTGTTCAATGGTCAATTAATGGCCACATACTCAAACCACCACCTTCCAGACCAACGTCCTCCCTGGCAGGTGATAAAGTTGGAGAATTTCTCAACTGTGAAGCCAGGTTAACCTGCCCACCATAATGTCCCCAGGGCAATCAGAGGCAAGAAAGGGGGTGCAAGAAGGTGGTCTCTGAAAGCCACCCCACTGTCCAAGCCACTGACCTCCCTGACTGCTTTCTCTCTGAAACCTCAAATCCACAAGAAAAGTTGAAAACAAACCTACCTTCTCACCACTGGAGCCCTGAGGAGTACAGCTCTATCTACACACTTACAGACTTAGGACACTAACATCCAAGATTAACCAAGAAACTCACCTATTCTCTGTCTGTCTGCATTTCGTTACATGATATGGCAAGTTTTCTTAGCAGTCACTACCTAACACACTCACTCCCTACACTTCAACAAAAAATGGAAAACTTCCACTCAATATAATTTGGACCCAGTTAGTTTACATTTACACCTGCTTTACAGTTTATAAGAAAGAAAAACTGGCCTGAATCCAGTACCAAAATAGGTAAATCGACAGTTTGAAGACAGTATATATTCCATTGTACTAAATTTAAACTTACTCGTTATGTTCAAGAAATTCTTGAACAACCTCTGTTGGTCTGTATTCTGCAGGTTTAAGATCTCTCAGTTTTTCCAACATGTCCACATCTTGTACAGTTAATACAAGGGGAGTGTGGCCATCATGTTTGTTGTAATTTATATCCAATAATCTTTCTTCAAACTGGAAGAAAATAATAAAATATTACAACATATTGAATAACTTGTTTGTGCAAGGATTTTAACTGGTAGAATTAGAAATATGCTTTCCAAGCCATCGCTTTAAGGAAAAAAACAATGCCACAATAATTTGCTCACGAGTGAACTGCATCACTGTTTGAGGTCAACAACCTACCCCACACTATCACTTCAAATATTTCTAAGTTTGTACTTCTGCAAAAGAGTAGTGGAAAAGTTTTCCTTTCACCATTTGTTAATATTCTGTTAGAATTGTGAGAATCAGAAGATCAATATGATTTGGGACTGTGGGTGGAATCTTCTGGGGGTGGCAAGGGACTCTCCCAGCTGTTGCAAAATTGGTGAGGTACCTGCTCTGCATCTTTTAATGAAAGACTGGATCTTCTACTGATCAGGGTAGTCTGAAACCACAGACAGGCCTTCATCTGGAATTAGGTTCCCATAGGCAGAAATCTCTTGTAGTAAGAAATGCTGAATAATCATTGGCTAGCAACTCCTGCACTTAGCAATGCCACAGGACAGGTCACGACTTCTGCCTGGGCAGGAAAATCCATGGATGAACTTCCTACCGCATCATTAATAGAGTCCCTTCACTGACAATGGCATTAACCCAAGGATACAGGACAAAAGTAGATGATTTGTGAAAGGGAGGGGTTTCCAAGGTTGGAGGTTATTGGAACAGGGTATCAGGGGGTCGAAGGCAATGGCAGAAGGTGGTGCACAGTGGGCATCTCCCTGTCATCAATACTGCCCCATATCCATGCACATAACCATTCTTTGAGCATGTTTGATCAAAACTCTCCCTTTTCCCCCCTGTCATCATATAGCCTGCATCCTTTTTATCTCTGGGAGGGTCTCTTGTCAGCAAGTCCATTACAGTTGGGTCAATGCTAGTTGTCACTTAAGGACCTGCATTAACAATGGGCTGGGAAGTTCACCCATGGATCGTCCTGTCCAGAACTTAATACTGGTGGAGATAGGAGATGGCAATCAGTTGCACCATTACCCTACCAGATTAAATGCCCTTCCAACCTCTGAGTTTACCTCCACTGCGACCAGAAAATTCTATCCTCTGTCTTTAACTTAAGGTAAAATGGAAGGGGTCATATGACCTGCTTTGCAATCTGCAAGACAATACACTTGTGTATTTGATTGTATGAGATTACAATAACCTCAAACTGTTTTATTAGAAAGAAGGCTGCAAGGTTTTTATATACGCTAACATTGGACAGACTGTGAAGTGTGATTTTGATTGTGCTAAAAGCAAAAGGGGAATGTCCTGTTTACTGGTTTAAATAATAAGTTGCCAACATAAAGATTGGATTGTTAATAGTGTTGTTAGTCTTGAAATGGGTAGAGGTGGATAAATCTCCAGGACCTGATCAGGTGTACCCGAGAACTCTGTGGGAAGCTAGTGAAGTGACTGCTGGGCCTCTTGCTGAGATATTTGTATTATCGATAGTCACAGGTGAGGTGCCGGAAGACTGGAGGTTGGCAAACATGGTGCACTGTTTACGAAAGGTGGTAAGGACAAGCCAGGGAACTATAGACCTGTGAGCCCGACCTCGGTGGTGGGCAAGTTATTGGAGGGAATCCTGAGGGACAGGATGTACATGTATTTGGAAAAGCAAGGACTGATTAGGGATAGTCAACATGGCTTTGTGCGTGGGAAATCATGTCTCACTAACTTGAGTGAGTTTTTTGAAGAAGTAACAAAGAGGATTCATGAGGGCAGAGCGGTAGATATAATTATATGGATTTCAGTAAGGCGTTCAACAAGGTTTCCCATGGGAACTGATTAGCAAGGTTAGAT
>NC_057716.1:72805672-72805964 GCF_004010195.1 Chiloscyllium plagiosum | reverse complement strand
GTGGTGGAGGGTTGTTTTTCAGACTGGAGGCCTGTGACCAGTGGAGTGCCACAAGGATTGGGTGCTGGGCCCTCTAATTTTTGTCATTTACATAAATGATTTGGATGCGAGCATAAGAGGTACAGTTAGTAAGTTTGCAGATGACATCAAAATTGGAGGTGTAGTGGACAGCGAAGAGGGTTATCTCAGATTAACACAAGATCTTGACCAGATGGGCCAATGGGCTGAGGAGTGGCAGATGGAAATTAATTCAGGTGCTGCATTTTGGGAAAGCATATCTTAGCAGGATTTA
>NC_057716.1:72776114-72805648 GCF_004010195.1 Chiloscyllium plagiosum | reverse complement strand
TGCAATTCTGGTCTCCTTCCTATCAGAAAGATGTTGTAAAACTTGAAAGGGTTCAGAAAAGATCTACAAGGATGTTGCCAGGGTTGGAGGATCTGAGCTACAGGGAGAGGCTGAACAGGCTGGGGCTGTTTTCCCTGGAGCGTCGGAGGCTGAGGGGTGACATTATAGAAGTTTACAAAATTATGGGGGGCATGGATAGGGTAAATAGGCAAAGTCTTTTCCCTGGGGTTGGGGAGTAGAGGGCATAGGTTTAGGGTGAGAGGGGAAAGATATAAAAGAGACCTAAGGGGCAACTTTTTCACACAGAGGGTGGAACAGGTATGAATGAGCTGCTAGAGGAAGTGGTGGAGGCTGGTACAATTGCAACATTTAAGAAGCATTTGGATGGGTATATGAATAGGAAGGGTTTGGATGGATATGGGCTGGGTGCTGGCAGGTGGGACTAGATTGGGTTGGGATATCTGGTCGGCATGGACGGGTTGGACCAAAGGGTCTGTTTCCGTGCTGTACATCTCTATAACTCTATGACTCTAAGTCTTATAACTTGAAATCTTGTTTTGTCATCTGTACAACAATTAATTGGCAATTCAATTTCTTTTTAAACATTATTCATGTAAGAAATTAGGCCTTGGATAAATTATGCTTTGTAGAATAAGTATAGAAATGCTTATTCAGGATTGATATGCATAATATAAGCCCACTTCAGCAAAGACTCTTGATTCAGGCTTTCATGTTCACATTGCTAAGAATGGAAGATGGGACTTTACATACTTATTCGTCCATGCAAGTGTTTAGCAAATGCCACGAGATAACCCTTAGTTTGACATAAACTAAAACAGAGTGATTATCCCAAAGATAGCCACCGCACATGTGCAGTGGCCTATAATGTCAGCTGGTCATGACAAGACAGGCCATAGTAAGCACCTGTGCATTCCATAGTCCATGTGCATGCACTGCTGATGGGGGAGCTGAGGAACCAAGGTGTAAATCAGGGCCCAAGTAAGAGGGAGGCAAAGCCAGCGTCAGGTGTAGGGTAGAGGGAGGCCTGCATCACGAGTGGGGGTGTTGGGGTGGATGCCTGCGCTGGGAATGTTGTGGTGGGGTGGTAAGTGAGGCATACACAAGGAGCTTGGCTCCCTTTTACCTGAGAATGACAGAACGATTGGGGTAAGATTGGGAAACTGCAGTGGGAATGAGGAGCTGTTAGAAAGGAGAAGGAAAAGACACCTCCAAACAAGAGAGATCAAATTAAAAGAAACTCTTGCTATTTTCTCATGCAGAGTACTTATTTTACATCCTAGAGTGCTGTCCTTAGACAGACAACTGCTTCCAGTCACTGCCAGCAGTGGTAGTAGAGTCAGATGCATTAAGGACATTTAAGCGACTCTTAGATAGGCACATGAAAGATAGTACAATGAAGGACATGTAGAGTAGGATAAAAGGCTGGCACAACATACTGTTCTATGTTCTATGTAAATAGCGTGGTGTTGTAAATAAACTTCAAGGTGTTTGTCTCACGAAGAACCTAACTCTGCATGTTATCAGAAAGAAAACCACCACCCACTGCTTCTTCTGCCAATCATCTTGCATTGATTTTCTGCTGCTTCCCGGTTTTCCAACCATAGGGAATGCTATTCACAACCTACTGTGCACTCGTGTTTTTTTAACATCTCCATCAAGTCTCCTCGTCTGCAAAAGGGTGAAGCCCAGCTTCTGCACAGAGGTCTTTCATCCCTGGCACCCCTCCTCATGAGTTTTTTCTGCAGCCTCTCTAATGCTCTTATATCCTCCCGTACCTATGGTGCCCAGATCCGGGCACAGTCCTGCAGTTATAACAGAGCTAGTGCTCTCTCTCTGCACAGATTTACTATCTTGGTTTGTGGCTTTGATTTCCAGACGAGAAGTCATTTAGCTGGGCAGGTTTGGCTTGTGTAATCAGTTATGTGTAGGTGGAATTTTGGGCAGGTGAGCTTGGTAGGGGGTAGGTGACCCACTGTGCCCAAGTCTTGGGAGGAGCACTATAGACTCAGTCTTACTGGGTCGCCGCCATCTTGGATCCCCCCGAGAAGTCATTTAGCTGGGCAGGTTTGGCTTGTGTAATCAGGTATGTGTAGGTGGAATTTTGGGCAGATCTGCATGACCCGCTGATGTAAAATGAAAACTTGTTTGAAGAAAACTGGTTTCCGTGGTACAGGTGCCATGTGGAATGTAATTCATTATCTAGGGCCTATCGTATCCATAGGTCCACTTTCGGATCTGCTGGAATTCGGTTGACAAGACATGGTTTTTATTTGACAATTCTGGTGAATTTGGCATTTAATCCTGGCAATATTTTGACAGCGTGCTGTGCTAATCGTTTGTTTTCTGATAAGTTCATGTGGCTTAATGTCTTGTAATTGAACTGCTTGGTGGTGGTGTGTAAATGGTCTTACGACTGTGTTAAATTCCCAGAAGGCTGTGTCTGCCTCCTTTCTCCGGTGGACCTGGAAGATCCCACAGCATTCAAAAAAGAGCAGTATTTTTGCCTCGTTGGCTTGACATTTTAGTACATACCCCTCAGAACATCAGTGAAACACAGTATCTGTTCATTTGGAGTCTTGCTATGCATAATTAGTTACCCTCCACCCCAATTCCTCACATTACAACAATGGCCACCCTGTGAAAGTATGACAGTGGTGACATTGCACTTTGCTGAGGTTGTGAAAGGGGCTATATAAATGTAAATTTGCGGTTTGGAGAAGTTAGGCTGTTTTGGCTGACAACCAGGACTTATATACTTAATGGTAAGGTCCTAGGGAGTGTTGCTGAACAAAGGGACCTTGGAGTGCAGGTTCATAGCTCCTTGAAAGTTGAGTCACAGGTAGATAGGATAGTGAAGAAGGTGTTTGGTATATTTTCCTTTATTGGTCAGAGTATTGAGTACAGGAGTTTGGAGGGCATGTTGCGGCTGTACAGGACATCGGTTAGGCCACTTTTGAAATACTGCATCCAATTACGGTCTCTTTGTTTTTTAAGGATGTTGAGAAACTTCAAAGGGTTTGGACAAGATTTACAAGAATGTTGCCAGGTTGGAGGATTTGAGCTATAGGTAGAGGCTAAATAGGCTGGGGCTGTTTTCTCTGGAACATCAGAGGCTGAAGGGTGACCTTATAGAGGAGGGGCATGGATAGAATGAATAGACAAAGTGTTTTCCCTGATGTGGGGGAGTCTGGAACGAGAGGGCATAGGTTTAGGGTAAGAGAGGAAAGATTTAAAAGGGACTTAAGGGGCAACCTTTTCACACATAGGCTGGTGCGAGTCTGGAATGAGCTGCCAGAAGGAGTGGTGGAGGCTGCTACAATTATAACATTTAAAGGGCATCTGGATGGGTATATGAATATGAAGGGTTAGAGGGATATGGGCCAGGTGCTGGCAGGTGGAACTGAATGAGGTTGGGAAACTGTCAGCATGGACGAGTTGGACTGAAGGGTTTGTTTCTATGCTGTACATCTCTATGACTCTATGACTCTAAAAATTGCCAGTTTCCTTTCTGTTCTTTGTGCCATTTGGAGGTGACATTAGTACGATAGATTGCCAAACTGAAAAGCTGACATTGAGGTGGAGGAGGAAGATGACCATGTTGGGATCTGTCCTGTATTCAGTGGTTAGAAAGTTTCAGAAAGATGATTAACATAGTACAAACTAACACTCCATAGAGAAAAAAATATATTAAAAAGTCCTTATTAGGAGACAGTTGTTCTCTCACTTCGAAATATAGAAACAAGGAGCAGGAGTATCTTCTTTCTCCTTCAAGCCAGCTCGGCCACTTAATATGATCAAATGCCTCTTCAGATGACAATGCCCATGCTGCTTTCATTTGCTGAAAGCTAGACCAGGAAAAAATGGATGTAGACCCAAGGAAGATTTTTGCAAAGTTAAGATACAGAGCGGATACTGCCTTCACGAGCTATGAAGTTACAAATTACACAACACCAGGTTATAGTCCAGCAGGCGTATTTGGAAGCACTAGCTTTCGGAGCACTCCTCCTTCATCAGGTGATTGTGGAGTATAAGATTGTAAGACACAGAATTTATAGCAAAAGTTTACAGTGTGATGTAACTGAAATTATATATTGAAAAAGACCTGGATTGTTTGTTAAGTTTCTCATCTTTTAGAATGACCATGTTGCACTGCCTTCCAAAGGTACACAAAGCCAACACACCAGGACGTCCCATCGTATCAGACAATGGGACCCTATGTGAGAATCTCTCCGGCTATGTTGAAGGCATCTTGAAACCTATTGTACGGGGATCCCCAGCTTCTGTCGCAACAGTACGGATTTCTTACAGAAACTCAGCACCAGTCGAACCGGGAACATTCCTCGTCATAATGGATGTTTCAGCACTCTACACCGGCATCCCCCACAATGACGGCATCGCAGCAACAGCCTCAGTACTCAACACCAACAGCTGCCAATCTCCAAAAACCATCCTATAACTCATCCGCTTTATCCTCGATCACAACGTCTTCACCTTTGACAACCAGTTCTTCATCCAGACACACGGAACAGCCATGGAGATCAAATTTGCACCCCAATATGCCAACATCTTCATGCACAGGTTCGAACAAGACTTCTTCTCTATGCAGGACCTCCAACCAACATTATACCCCAGGTATATTGATGACATTTTCTTCCTCTGGACCCATGGCGAGGAGTCACTGATAAAACTACACAGTGATATCAACAAGTTTCATCCCACCATCAAACTCACCATGGACTACTCTCAACTATCTGTCTCATTCTTGGACACATGCATCTCCATCAAGGATGGACACTTCAGCAACACACTCTACCACAAACCCATAGACAACCTCACAATGCTACACTTCTCCAGCTTCCACCCGAAACATATGAAAACAGCCATCCCCAATGGACAAACCCTACACGTACACCGCATCTGTTCAGATGAGGAGGAACATGACGGGAACTTGGAAGTACTCATAAGAATGGGGTATGATGCTCAACTCATCAACTGCCAGTTCCGACGTGCCACAGCAAGGAACAGTAATGACCTCCGCAGGAGACAGACACGTGCTGCAACCGACAGAGTACCCTTCGTTGCCCAGTACTTCCCAGGAACTGAAAAACTACACCATATTTTTTGTGACCTGCAGCACATTATCAATGAGGATGAGCACCTCGCCAAGACCTTCCCCACACCTCCACTGCTTGCCTTTAAACAACCGCCAAACCTCAAACAGATCATTGTTCGTAGCAAGCTGCCCGGCTTTCAGGACAACTCCATACAACCCTGTCATGGTAGGTGCTGCAAAACATGTCAGAGTGTGGGCATGGATACCACCATTACACCTAGGGACACCTCCCACCATGTACGTGGCAGGTACTCATGTGACTCAGCCAACGTTGTCTATCTTATACATTGCAGGTAAGGATGCCCTGAGGCATGGTACACTGGGGAAACCGAGCAAGGCTATGGCAATGGATGAATGGGCACCGCACAACAATCAACAGACAGGGCTTGCTGAGATATTTGTATCATTGATAGTTACAGGTGAGGTGCCAGAAGACTGGAGATTGGTTAACGTGGTGCCACTGTTTAAGAAGGGTGGTACGGACAAGCCAGGGAACCTGTGAGCAAGTTGTTGGAGGGAATCCTGAGGGACAGGATGTATTTGGAAAGGCAAGGACTGATTAGGGATAGTCAACATGGCTTTGTGCGTGGGAAATCATGTCTCACAAACTTGATTGAGTTTTTTGAATAAGTAACAAAGAGGATTGATGAGGGCAGAGTGGTAGATGTGATCTATATGGACTTCAGTAAGGCGTTCGACAAGGTTCCCCTTGGGAGACTGATTAGCAAGGTTAGAGCTCACAGAATATAGGGGGAACTAGCCATTTGAATACAGAACTGACACAAAGGTAGAAGACAGAGGGTGGTGGTAGAGGGTTGTTTTTCAGACTGGAGGCCTGTGATCACTGGACTGCCACAAGGATCGGTGCTGGGTTCTCTACTTTTTGTCATTTATATAAATGATTTGGATGTGAGCATAAGAGATACAGTTAGTAAGTTTGCAGATGACACCAAAATTGGCGGTGTAGTGGACAACGGTGTAGTGTTATCTCAGATTACAACAGGATCTTGACCAGATGGGCCAATGGGCTGAGAAGTGGCGATGGAGTTTAATTCAGATAAATGCTGCATTTTGGGGTTGCAAATCTTAGCAGGACTTATACACTTAATGGTAAGGTCCTAGGGAGTGTTGCTGAACAAAGACACCTTGGAGTGCAGGTTCATAGCTCCTTGAGGTAGATAGGATAGTGAAGAAGGCATTTGGTATGCTCTCTTTTATTGGTCAGAGTATTGAATACAGGGCTCGGGAGGTCATCTTGTGGCTGTGCAGGACATTGGTTAGGCCACTGTTGAAATATTGCGTGCAATTCTGGTCTCTTTCCTATCGGAAAGATGTTGTTAAACTTGAAAGGATTCAGAGAAGATTTACAAGGATGTTGCCAGAGTTGGAGGATTTGAGCTATAGGGAGCAGAGGTTGGTCCATGTATGGAATGAGCTGCCAGAGGAAGTAGTGGAGGCTGGTACAATTGCAACATTTAAGAGGCATTTGGATGGGTATATGAATAGGAAGGGTTTGGAGGGATATGGGCCGGGTGCTGGCAGGTGGGACTAGATTGGGTTAGGATATCTGGTTGGCATGGACAGGTTGGACCAAAGGGTCTGTTTCCATACTGTACATCTCTATGACTCTATGAGTGTTCCCTTCCAGTTGGGGAACACTTCAGTGATCCAGGACATTCGACCTCTGACCTTCAGGTGACCATCCTCCGAGGCGGACTTTGGGACAGGCAGCAGCCAAAAGTGGCCAAGCAGAGGCTGATAGCTAAGTTCCGTACCCATAGGGAGGGCCTCAACTGGGACCTTGGGTTCATGTCAAACTACAGGTGACCACCATTGCACTATACACACACACATAGACACTCATATACACACACACACACGAAAACATATACGTTTGTGGGGTGAGTTTGTACTTGCAGAGTTACATTATACTTTGCTCAAAAACTGCATGAATTCGTGAAAGACTCTTATCTCACTTCTAAGATTAGAATCAGTCTAAACATTATGGCACAGACAGAGAACACAGGGGGCTAACACCTTCAACATATTGTCTAGCTAACATCAATTGTTACAGTTAACCTGAGAATGCAAATTTTAAAAAAGGTTTTGTGATTTACACATAAAAGAAGTGAAACTATCGTGGTATTCAAACAATTGAAAGACTCAACAAACAATCAAGATATTTTTCATCTATAATTTCAGTTACATCACACTGTAAACTTTTGCTATAAATTCTGTGTCTTGCAATTGTGTCCTCCACAACCACCTGATGAAGGAGCGGTGCTCCGAAAGCTAGTGCTTCTAATTAAACCTGTTGGACTATAACCTGGTGTTGGGTGATTTTTAACTTTGTACACTCCAATACTGGCATCTCGAAGTCATGTTGATTTCAGTTCTTTCATATGTAAATCGCAAAACCTTTTTTAAAAGTTACATTCTCAAGTGCACTTTAACAATTGGTGTCATGTCAGCCCAAATAAGGTATTGAAGGTGTTAACTCCCTGTGAGACAGCCCCACAGGGAGTTAAAACCTTCAATACCTTATTTGGGCCGACATGACACCAATTGTTAAAGTGCACTTGAGAATGTAATTTCTAAAAAACGTTTTGCGATTTACATATGAAAGAACTGAAACCAACATGGTCATTCTAAAAGATGAGAGATTTAACAAACAATCCAGGTCTTTTTAAATATATAATTTCAGTTACATCACACTGTAAACTTTTGCTATAAATTCTGTGTCTTACAATCTTATACTCCACAATCACCTGCTGAAGGAGCAGTGCTCCGAAAGCTAGTGCTTCCAAATAAACCTATTGATCTATAACCTAGTGTTGTGTGATTTTTAACTTTGTATACCCCAGTCCAACACCAGTGTCTCCAAATCTTCACGAGCTATTGAGATAAATATACTCTGCCAAACCATCCTTCTGTCTTTTGGTATCTGTGAAATACCCTCCACTGCCACAGATACGTAGTTTCATTTGTGTTTAACAATGTATCATCTATAAACTGCTGTTCTTAAAAATAAACTATCATAAGATTACTTTCAATTGTATATTTTTAGTTATCTGTGGGCCTCAAGTTCCATATCTTACAATCACCGGTCTACTGAAATTGTTGCAACAGACAGTAATCTTTAAAGCAATGCCAGACTTTGACAAACAATCAATTCATGCTTTTTATCAACATTATTTATCTCATTTGGTTAATTCTATTAAAGAATCGTCACAGTGACAGAAAAGAGGAACTCAATGATTGTATTCTGCAGGTGGACAACTTGTAAGAAGGAAACAATGATAGGAAATATTAACTTACATATAAAAAGAAACTTTAAGAAAAAATTTGTTAACCTAAAGGTTCATCTTCAGTGTCTTAAACTGGCAAGTCCAGATATAGTTGCTAGCTCATAGGTTGGCCTTATTGATCCACACAGTAGATATCAGCTCCACAGAAGGACATTCATTACCGTGAGGTTTAGGAAGGTGAGATAAGCAATTGAATTGGGCAGCTCCTTTCGGCAAGGCTGAAGAAATTCATGGAACATTAATTAGTAAGACACAGGTATTAATAAATTGACTGTCTATGTTATTATGTCAGTGTAATTCTAAACTCATCTTATTAGTACTTATCAATCTCTGACACTGGTCTTGTCCATACATTCATAATCTATAAAATAGCTAATGCTGAGCTAAAGCGACAGAACTAATCTGCCATTGTGACCCTTATAACTAACTTTGTAAGTAACCCTAAAGGAAGTTTAGTGGCACAGTGGATAGCATCCCTGCCCCTTAGTCCAAAAGCTCAACCGAGGTCTTGATGGTCAACAAAGGCATGTTCATAATGCAGCCAGTGAGTTTTGATCTGCAAATCTTTCCAATATGAGCCAATGGCAGGTAGGAATGGGAGTGATTCATATCAGCCATATGAAGGAAAGAAATTGGATTCTATTATCACGATCCATAGCTATATTATACACGTAAAGGTATATGTTTCCAGAGCAACTCAGGATCCTTGTGGGGGTTGGCTGCCTCAGTTCCTCCCACCCAGTAAAAACAACTACCTGGACTGCACCTCCTCCACACAGTAAAAACAGTGCCTCTTCAGTACCTACACAGGCACGGTGTTACATTGATGACTGCATTGGTGCAACGTCCTGCACCCAAGCTGAACTGGAGCAGTTCATCGACTTCACCCATAACTTCCCCGCCCTCAAACTCGATTGGTCCATCTCAGACACCTCCCTTTCTTGACCTCTCCATTTCCATCTCCAGCAACAGTCTCCAGACAGACATTTACTACAAACCCACAGACTCTCACAACTACCTGGACTACACTTCCTCCCTCCCAGTATTCTGCAAGAATTCCATCCCATTCTACCAATTCCTCTACCTCCGCCGTATCTGCTCGGACAAGGAGACATTCCACTCCCAAACATCCCAGATATCCACCTATTTCAAACAACGTGCTTTCTTCCTCTCAGTCATCCAGACAACCCTCCACCGCATCACTTCCATTCCCCATTCCACTGCTCTAAACCCCAACCCTCACCAAATGCAATAAAGACAGTCCCCACTGTCCTCACCTACCACCCCACCAGTCTCCGTATCCAACGGAGACGGCACGGTGGCACAGTGGTTAGCACTGCTGCCTCACAGTGCCAGAGACCCGGGTTCAATTCCCGCCTCAGGCGACTGACTGTGTGGAGTTTGCACGTTCTCCCCGTGTCTGCGTGGGTTTCCTCCGGGTGCTCCGGTTTCCTCCCACCATCCGAAAAGATGTGCAGGGTCAGGTGAATTGGCCATACTAAATTGCCCGTAGTCTTAGGTAAGGGGTAAATGTAGGGGTATGGGTGGGTTTCGCTTCGGCGGGTCGGTGTGGACTTGTTGGGCCGAAGGGCCTGTTTCCACACTGTAATCTAATCTAATCTAATCTAATCCTCAAACACTTCTGCCATCTCCAACTCGACCGCATCACCAAGAACATCATCCCCTTCCCACCCCTCTCTGCCTTCTGCAAGAATTGTTCTCTCCGCCAATCCTTGGTTTGCACCACTCTCCCCACCAACACCCCTGAATCCCCAGGTACCTTCCTCTGCAACTGGAAAAGATGCAAAACTTGCTGGCACACCATCTCCCTCATCTCCATCCAGGGCCCCAAACAGTCCTTCCAGGTTAGACAGAGCCTCTCTTCCAACCTAGTTTACTGCCTCAGGTGCTTCTTTACATCAGGGAGACCAAATATAAACTTAGGGAACAGTTCGCCAAGCATCTCAGCCGGGCCCACACCACAAATTAGAGGAACAACACCTCATCTTCCACTGGGCAGACAGGAGGACTCAACATTGAGTTCTCCATTTTCAAATAACCTCCCTTCACATCCCATACCTCCCTTCCCTGGCCCTCCCCTCCACTTCACCCAGCTACCTACCAGATTCATTCCTCCCTTTGACCAACCAGGTCGTATCCTCTGCCTGTCTTCACCTGTCCCCACTTCACCACCCTGTCGCTACAACCCCCCTTTATGTGCAGCTCCCACTACACCCACACCCTAGTTCTGAATAAGGGTTAGGCCCAAAACATCAACTTTTCCACCTCCTGATGCTGCCTGGCTTGCTGTATTCTTCCAGCCTCCTGCTTGTCTACCTCAGTTGACTGGACAGCCAGTTTGTTTCTGATTGCTGTCAATCAGATTCGATCCCCATTCCAGGTGGAGTGGATCCTGGAATTATCTCTGTGTTCAATTAGAGATAGAGGTAATGATGTTGTGGATTAAGCATGATTTACCTCAATAAGAGGTTAGCATATCTACTAAACATCTGCACACTCAATGAATATGTTTAGATGTCATTAAATTTGATTCCGAAGTTAATAAACAATTGTTGGTGCATGGCTTGTCTGACTGGCTCTCTAATAGCTAAGGAAACCCAACTGGAAAGGAACATCCTTTATTATTCAACACCAAAACACAGCAACTGCTCATGATATACATAGGCTAATCCCAGTTTAGGACAGACAGATCCACAGACTCATCCCTGGGTTTGCTTTATTACTCTAATCAACTTGTTCAGAGACAGTATTACACACCTCTGGTGCAAGTGGAACTTGAACCTGGGCCTCATAATCAAGACATAGGGAATCTACCACTATGCCATAAGACAGCCCCCGAGTCTACTGCACTTTGTTTTCCCAAGAGGTCTCCAGTCCAAGTACTATTCTTTTTATTTCCTTCAGTGGGTGGCACGGTGGCTCAGTGGTTAGCACTGCTGTCTCACAGGGCCAGGGACCCGGGTTTGATTCCAGCCTCGGGCGACTGTCTGTGTGGAGTTTCCACACTCTCCCCATATCTGCACAGGTTTCCTCCAGGTGCTCCAGTTTCCTCCCACAATCCAAAGATGTGCAAGTCAGGTGAATTGGCCGTGCTAAATTGCCCATAGTGTTAGGTGCATTAGTCAGGGATAAACATAGGGGAGGGGCATGAGTCTGGATGAGTTACTCTTTGGAGGGTCAGTGTGGACTTGTTGGGTCGAAGGGCCTGTTTCCATACTGTGGGGAATCTAATCTAATCATACTAACACGCCTGAGTCTGCTTAGCTTACGCGATCGGCTGTTTTCAGATTAATATGGCCGCAGGCAATAATGAAGATCTATTTATTTTGGGTTTTTTTTTAAATGTAACCTCTTAAGTTTTTTTTTATTTCACCTATGTTTCTGATCAACCTGTTCAAAGATGTTATTACACACCTCTGGAGCAGGTGGGACTTGAACCCTGGCCTCCCAGTCCAGGAATAGGGACTCTACTCAATAGGTCAAATTTTCCGGTGATGAGTTTCAGCTGGGCAGGGCATAGCCTGTTACTAAGGAAACTCATACTCAGCCAGCTCCAAAGGGAGATTAATTATTGATTCCCCATGAACCTTGAAGGGGATATCACAGTTTCTTTGAAGATTGATAAGAAAGGATTATTTCATTGAATCTATAGAATGTGGACTACAAATGAAAGGTTATCAAAGAAATTTGAGCAATAATTATGTTTTATGAAACTTGTCAAAATTTTTGTAACTTTATTCAGTATACGAAGACTCAATCCTAATCAGATTAAGGCAAACATTTGCATCATTTCCTCATAACTGGATAACATTTGCATTATCAAGCAACTTTAAATGGATTCTTGTCACAATCTTCAAAATTTGTTCCTAGCATATTTTTAAAATGTATTATTGGTTAAAAGTTTTTTATTTCTTTTATTTCTAAAAGTAGTAGTCAGGAATTCTGTGGTCTAACTTCAAAGAATTTAAGTACTCATCCAGTTGTCAAAGATTACATAGGTAGGATTAGTGTGTATAGTCAGTATGGATGTCATTAGACATTTGAAACCACAGCATATTATGTTGCCACATTCATTTAGTAGCTCACATGGAAGTTTGGATTCAAGATCTTCTTCAGAGACTTGAGAAAATAATCCAACTGACAATATTGTGCAAATATGAGAAAATGTTGCCTTCTTGGAGGTGCACATTTTTCAATGAGTTTTTAATTATGGTACTGTATATTCATATGGGTAGCTTTAAAAGATCCCATAGTACGAATCAAGAAAAAGAGCTGGATGATCTTCCACAGTCTTAGCTTAGTTTATCCTACTGCTAACACTATGATAAAACAGCCTTAACTGGTCATTTGTCTTAGCACTGTTTGTAGGACATTACGGTGTGAAGATTGGTTGTATTTTTGTCAACAAATTAACAATTTAATTTTGAAACTAATCTGTGAAGTGCTTGGTGACAGCTTGAAGATGAAAGGTACTTTATACGAATCCAAATATTTCTCTAAGTGTGCATGTATCTTTCAAACTGTAGTGTAATATGTTAGTGGACTCATAATCCAGATCTCTGGGCTAATAATTCAGAAAAGTAAATTATCAGATGTGTTAGTGTGACAGGAGTAAAATGACCATTAAGTTGGTGGATTCACTAATATTCTTAAGGGAGGGACATCAGCAGTACTGACCCAATCTGACCAGTATGCAATGCCTGTGTTACCCAAATGTGACTGTCTTGTAACCATTCTCTGAATTTGTCTTGTGAGTTATATGGTTCAGGAAGAAATCTATTGAGAAAACAGCGGCACCACCTTCTTCTCAGGTGAGCTATGCCAATAAGTAAATTATAAAAATTGGCAAAATTCATTTGCTGAATTCACTTGGCTGTAACCACTTCAATTAAGAAGGAAACAAATACAAAGCTCAAGCGAAACCCAATTCATTCCTTTTTTTGGGCACTCAGCAAGTGGTGCTTGATTCATAGTGATTCCCCTCAAACCTTAACGACTGTGCCTGGCTTTTACTAATTGCATTAATTGCAACTGGATAGTAATGTCATTCTTTGCTCCCTTCACATACTTTCAGTTACATCATAGATTCTCCAGAATACTATTATTCATTATATCACAACACTTGGTGAAGATCCCTATTTAGGAAAACTTTAATAGACATCTGTTGGAAAAGCTGGTTCTGGTTACAGCAGACAGCTGGTTTCCCGAGACACCAGAATTAGTTACATGTATGACTGTCTCATTGTTGTAATTAAAAAAGAACATGATATCTATCCTTTCTCAAAAACCTAGCTTGCAATCTGTATAGCAGTGATAAAGCAAAGTGTAATGGGATGGGTCTTCCATCAGCCAGATGACACTAGCATTGATGTAACGATATTTTCTGGGTTCAGCTAAATTAAAGTAAAAAAATATAAAACCAGAAATTGGCAGTGCCTCCATTGGTAATTCCTCTATTTGCAGATAGGGAAATTTCACTGTTGTGGGACTTTGCTCCAGTAGCCTCTGAAGTCTAGCATTACTGTCAAAACTTTGGCATCAAAACTTGCAAATCAAAGTATCAAAGAAGATTGTTGCAACCTGTAGAACCTTCTGCTTTGTGGGTACTGATTTTGAAGTGCTGCCTCAGGAATTTAGGCTTAGGAACGAAACATTACCGGCAATAGAAGAGGGTCCAAGAAGGATGAAGATAACTTGAAGGACGTCTCCAGTGTCATACCCACCAATTTACATATGAAAGATGATTACACAATATCATAGACATATCAAGTTTCACACCTTTCAAGTCTACATTACTCATCTGGTCTGCCAGCTGCAATTTTCACCATCATTTTGTCATACCCACCAATTTACATATGAAAGATGATTACACAATATCATAGACATATCAAGTTTCACTCATTTTGTTGAGATAGCTCTATCGTTTACAATGAATACTGATGAGGTACCTTTTATGTAATCAGTTCTCATCAGCAAATGTTGCTACACTCACATCCTTACTTGTACTCATTCTAAAAAGAGCCTCATCCTCATATAAAATCTCATTGCTTGCTGGAACCATATACACAGTCTGGTCTGCATGCTACAACTTCTGTTTTATTCCATGTCATAGGGACAATTAGTCAAAATTATGTTTGTGCATGACTATGAATATAGAAAATAAAAGCAGAAGTAAACTATTCAGTTGATTGATACTGCTTCAACATTCAATGAGATCTTAACCAATCTGTTTGTATCCCAAATTCCATGTTCTGCCCAACAAGAATCTATTTATCTCTGTCATAAAAAGACCTTGATTCCAATGCACTTCCTTATTCTGGACTCGTCCATAAGTGTCACTATCTTTTCCATGCCCACCTTGTCAGGATCGCTCAGCATCTTACAAATGTCAATCAAATTGTACCTCTTTTTTCTAAAATCCGCTGAACACAAGACCAGTCTGTCCAATCTTTCCTCATGTGACATGTATCAACATAGTAAACTTCCTCTGAACCACCTTCAATGCATTCCCATTTTCTGCAAGTAAGGGGACAATAACTCTGGACAGTCTTTGATACGTGGTGTCAACAATTCTCTGCATAACTGAAGCAAAATATTGCTATTTTTATATTCAATACCTTTGTAATAGAGGATAGCATCCCATTAGACTTCTTGATTATGTTACTATACTTGCATGCAGTTGTGACCTCGTGCACTAGAGCACCTAAATCCCTCTGCACCCTAGAATTCTGCAGGTGTACTCGATTTAGGTAATACTTATTTCTTAAACGAAAATAGAAATTGCTGAAGAAATTCAACAGGTCTGGCAACATCTGTGGCGAGAAAAACAGAGTTAATGTTTTGACTCTCGCGACCCGTGAGTTGAGTTTCTCCAGCAATTTCTGTTTTTTCTGAGATTTTCAGCATCCACAGATGTTTTTATTATTTACTGTTTTGTTTTACTTTTCCTGCCAAAGCAAATCACTCTCCATTTTTCCACATTGTACTCCATCTGCCAGATTTTTGCCCATTCACTTAGCCTATCTATATCTGTCTGCAAACTCCTTAAGGTTCCTTCACAACATATTTTTCTA
The DNA here is from genome assembly GCF_004010195.1 of Chiloscyllium plagiosum. Lineage (NCBI taxonomy): Eukaryota > Metazoa > Chordata > Chondrichthyes > Orectolobiformes > Hemiscylliidae > Chiloscyllium > Chiloscyllium plagiosum. The sequence continues at coordinate 72,790,112 of NC_057716.1, read as the reverse complement.
TATAATTAAAAGCAAAACATTACAGATACTGAAAATCTAAAATATAAACAGAAAATGTCAGAGAAACTCAGCAGGTCTGGCAGCATCTTTGGAGAGAGAAAAAGAGTCACATTTCAAGTCTGATATGGAACTGGAAGAACTGGAAGAGGAGCTAAGGATCTCAAAAGAGATTGAGGACCTTGTAGCTGAGTGTGAAACTTGTGCTATTCATAGTGTAACAACAGCTACAGATATCAATTTTAAGAATGAATGGGAACAGACCTACTTATCTCTGATGGATGCTTTTACCTTGTTGCCGCTGATTACTTTTCCCACTGGATACAAGTGAAAACTCCACTATCCATAGGGGTAGTTGTCAGATTCTTGAATGAAATGTTTGTTACATGTCATCTGTGATTAGGTAATGTCAGATAATGGATCACAGTTTGCTAATTACTTTCAGTTGATCTAAAGCCAGTTCAGGGTTTGAGCAAGTTCACCAGATAGCCACAGTCAAATGGGGAGGTTTACTGTGGGGTACAGGCATTAAAGCCCTTTGAAAAAAATTGCTGACCTTGTTACATGACCATTCTACTTCAATTTGTCTTATCACCATCAGAATCACTAATGGATAGAAAACTGAAGGCTCAACTTCCTACTGGACCAAATGTAGGAGATTGGCGAATTGGATACACAATTGGCTTGATGGTAGGAAGCGGAGGGTAATAGTGGAAGGATGCTTGTCGGATTGGAGACCTGTGACCATTGGAGCGCCTCAGGGGTCAGTGCTGGGTCCATTACTGTTTGTTATCGATATCAATGATTTGGATGAAAATGTATGAGGCATGATTAGTAAGTTTGCACATGATGGTAAAATAGGCAGTATTGTGGACAGTATGGAAGGTTATTAGAAATTACAGCAGCGCCTTAATCAGCTGGGGATGGGGCCGAGAAATGGCAAATGGAGTTTAATATTGGTAAGTGTGAGGTTTTGCATTTTGGAAAGTCAAATCAAGGTAGAAGTTTCATGGTGAATAGTAGAGCTTTAAGGAGTGTAGTGCAACAGAGGGATCTTGGAGTTCAGGTGCACAGTTCTCTGAAAGTGGGTCACAGGTAGATACGGCAGTGAAGAAGGCTTTTGGCACACTGGCCTTCCTCAGTCAGGATACTGAGTATAGAAGTTGGGAAGTTATGTTGCAGTTGTACAGTTTGTTGGTGAGGCCACACTTGGAGTGTTCAGTTTTGGTCATCATTCTGTAGAAAGAATGTCATTAAACTGAAAAGTGTGCAGAAGAAATTTGCAAGGATGTTGCCAGATCTCAAGGGTCTGAGTTTCTGGGAGAGGTTGGATAAGCCAGGAGTGTTCTCTTTAAAGCATCGGAGACTGAGGGGAGATATTATCGAAGTGTATAAGATCATGGGAGGCATGGATAAGGTGAATGTACTCAGTCTTTTTCCCAGGGTTGGGAAATCAAGGATTAGTCATCTTCAGTTTAAGGTTAGAGGGGAATGAAAAAATGGGAGCCTGAGGGGCAACTTTTTTACACAGAGAATGGTACATATTTGGAATGAGCTGCTAGCATAAGTGGTTGAGGCAGGTACATTAACAACATTTAAAAGGCAATTGGACAAATACATGGATAGGAAGGGTTTAGAAGGATATGGACCAAGTGCAAGGAAATGGGTTAAGCGTGGATGGACATTTTAGTCGGCATGGATCAGTTTGGGCCAAAGGGCTTGTGTCCATACTGTACGACTCTGTGACTCTATGACTCTAGTTAAATCCATGGGAAATCATAGGTGTTTGGAATGGCAGTAGAGGAATTTACAGGAGCTATCAGGAAGGGAGATAAACCAAAGATACAGTCAGGTTGATGGGTTACCTCCAGGAAAGGTAGGAGAGGGAGGCAGGTCATGCAGGAGTCTCCTTTGGCTATCCCTATCTTAAACAAGGACAACAAATGACCACAAGTAGGTCTTAATGAGTACCACACACTAGCAATGGTAGCAAATCTCACAAGTTACCAGGAGTGGTCATCTGGGAAATTAACACAGAAAGAATCTTCAATCTATAAATTAGTAAGGTGGAGTCTTGTAAAGTTCTTAATAAAGGGAAGGGAACTTAGGTCATGCTAGTTAGTAAAAGTATGACATAATATGGGTCTTACTTGTGTATAACCTTTCTCAGCTGCATCAGTGAGATGCATGCAGCCCATGTCAGGGTGCTCTAAATTGAAGCTCTTTGTTTCTGTGTCATTAGTTCGATTTCGACTCTGTACTATAGTTTCCAGCTTGCCTTCCGATGCAGTAACCAAGAAGTCGAGCATTGGATTCATTTCATCCTTTTTCATCTTGCTGTATCAAAATGGTAAACAGATCAAATTTTAAAAATTGATTTGTCTTATCTTGTTACATAATTGTACAGAAATGCAAATTCATATGTGTAAGTTGTGTGCTTAGCAATCTAGTGGGAATTGTATTGAGCGACCAGCAGATATTTCTCACGTGCAATATGAGAGAAAGCATGAGGGGAGACAGAGGCAGCATGGTGGCTCAGTGGTTAGCATTGCTGCCTCACAATGCCAGAGAGTCAGGTTTGATTCCAGCTGGGGATGACTGTCTCTGTCCTCAATCCTCCTTTGGCATAGTCCTGTGATAAACTATGTAGTGACTAGTGGTAGAAGATACAGCACTGTAGAGTTTGGAAATAAGAGGCACTCTCCTTAAATGATTTGGAGGTGCCGGTGTTGGACTGGGGTGGGCAAAGTTAAAAATCACGCAACACCAGGTTATAGTCCAACAGGTTTATTTGGAAGCACTAGCTTTCTGAGCGCTGCTCCTTCATCAGGTGGTTGTACAGGTCACAACTACCTGATGAAGGAGCAGCACTCCGAAATCTAGTACTTCCAAATAAACCTGTTGGACTATAACCTGGTGTTGAATGATTTTTAACACTGTTCTTAAAGAACAAGAAAGCTTATTTACATGATAACTATAAGTACAAATGTATTTGATTAAAAGTAATTACTGGAATCTTGGGAATTGATATTAATGTGTTGCCTCTGAAAGCTGAAGTAGAACGTCTCGCCTCCATCTTCCTGATCAGATTCCGGGATTTATCCACCTTTTATGCATTTTAAGACATCTGGCACCTCCTCCTCTGTAATATGGACGTTCATCAAGATATCACTGTTTATCTCTCCCGTCTCATGTGGTTCCACACATAGGTAGCCTTGCTGATCTTTAAGGGGCCCTATTCTCTCTCTAGACACTCCTTTGTCCCTAACATATTTATAAAATCCCTTGGGATTCTCCTTAACTCTATTTGCCAAAGCTATCTCATGTCCCCTTTTCGCTCTCCTGATTTCCCTCTTAAGTATATTCCAACTGCATTTATACTATTCCATGGCAGACCCACTTTTTTCACGGTTATTCTGATTTTGTCCTTTGGCCACATTCATGTTTTAGAATCAAAAGACTGATACTTTTAACTTGATGATTAATTAATCACTCGATCTCTGCTATCTATACCTGCCATATGTTTCCTTCTTATTCTTGACCAAACCTTCAGTTTCTCTAGTCATCCAGCATTGCATACCTATCAGCCTTGCCCTTCACCCTAACAGGAACATACTGTCTCTTGACTCTTATTGTCTCATTATTGATGGCTTCCTGTTTTCTAGCTGTCCCTTTACCTGCAAACATCCACCCACGCCCCACCCCCGCCACCACCATCAATGTTTGAAAATTCTTGCCTAATACTGTTGGTCTTCCTCCAATTTGGATTAGTTTTATCCTTTTCCATCACTATTTTTAAAACTAATGTAATCATGGTCACTGGCCCCAAAGTGCTCCCCCACTGACACCTCAGTCACCTGCCCTGCCTTACTTACCGAGAAGAGGTCAAGATTTGCACCTTTTCTAGTGGGTATCTCTACAGACTGAATCAGAAATTTTCTTGAATACACATGACAAATTCCTGTCCATCCGAGCCCTGAACAATATAGCAGTCCCAGTCTATGCTTGGAAAGTTAAATCCCCTTACATAACCACCTGATTATTCTTACAGTTAACAGATCTCCTTACAAATTCATTTCTCAATTTCCTGCTGACTATTGGGGGTTCTATAGCACAATCCCAATAAGGCGATCATCCCTTTCTTACTTCGCAGTTTTCTCCAAATAACTCCAGGAATACTGTCTGCAAGTACAGCTGTAATGTTATCCTTTATCAAAACTGTCACTACCCCTCCTCTCCTGGTCCTCTTACAATCCTTCCTTCAGCATCTATACCCTGATTTTTTGCTATTTGACAACAGTGAGTTAGGAACGGAAGGTTAGAGGACAGCAAAATCCAGGGAAATTATTAGAACCAATAATTAAGGACACACTGATGAATTTAGATTTAGATAAATTTGAGCTGTTCAGAAGGAGTCCCTATGATTTTGTAAAGGCAAGATCATGTGTTAATTATATATTACTCTTATTTAATTCTTTCATGTAATTTGCTGCTTGCACAGCTTGACCACTGCAGTTCATTGCTAGGAATTCTTATTAAACAGCAATATAAACAATTGCATATGGAAAGGGTTCATGTTTTCTGCACAGGATTCACCAGATCTCTCAGTGAAGCATTCTTCAAAGCTGGAGACAATGTCCCTGCTTTTCCATTGATGACAAAACATCATCCATGCCTATATTTATTCATTACTTAGATGAAATACAATGCAGGATCAATTGCAGGTGATGAAGGAGCGTCGCTCCGAAAGCTAGTGTGCTTCCAATTAAACCTGTTAGACTATAACCTGGTGTTGTGTGATTTTTAACTTTGTACAAAATCATGAGAGGTGTAAATAGGGTGGATAGCAAGAAACTTTTTCCCAGAGTGGAGGACTCAATTACTAGGGGTCATGAGTTCAAAGTGAACAGGGAAAAGTTTAGGGGAGATATAGTAGAAAGTTCTTCACACAAAAGGTGGTGGGTGCCTGGAATGCATTGCCAGTGGAGGTGGTAGGGGCGGAAACGATAGTGTCATTTAAGATGCATCGAGACAGGTACATGAATGGGCAGGGAGCAAAGGGATACAGATCCTTAGTAAATAAGTGGTAGTAAATTGGTGCAGGCTTGGAGGGCCAAAGGGCCTGTTCCTGCGCTGTAATGTTTTCTGTTCTTAACCACAATGCATCATTCTAAATGTAATAAAATAACTATTTTGTGAAGATCTTACTCAAAGACTATCCTACAAATTCACTGTAACTTTTGTACATTACCATGTGGATTTCCCCTTCTGATTTTCATTTACTTTTCAATATAAGTGGAGAAATTTGAGTATGTAGCTCAGATTGCATTTGTTTTCACACCCCAATGATTATAATCAGGGCTGTTATTCAATCGTCAGCATTTGAGTGTAGTGTTAGATTTTCTTTGAAGTTGCTAGTCAGGTTTTAATAGAATACTACATTAGCATTATTCTTGGGATTATGTACTTCAAAATCAGGAGCAAAGAGGGAGGGTGTTCTTCCTCCTTCCACCTGCATGTAAGAGCTTTCTGAATCAATTGGCATTCTACCTCTTCAATTTATGGATATTCACATGTAATGGAACAGATTTTAATTTTATAAATAGAGATTAAAACAACAATCATCAAAGGATAATTGACAACTGTATGCCACTATTAGATTATTATAAAATCATTTAGAGGGAAAAAAACTTGCCATCCAAACCTGGTGTGCCCAAAATGTTGCTGACTTTTGACTGTTCTTGGCTATTTAGGGATGAAAAAATAAATTCTAGCTGTGTTACCATTTTTTCAAGATTATGTGTACGTCTCGGTATGGTAGAGAAACAAAGGGATCTTTGTTGCAGGGTAGAATTGAAGGACAAGGAAGTAGTGCTAAATCTGTATTCAACCTTTATTAGTCCACATTTAGATTATTTTGTGCAGTTCTGACGGCTATATTATATAGGGGCACTGGAGCAGAGGAGAGAGAAGGTTTACAAAGATAATACCAGAAATATATTTGTATACATATCAAGAAATAATTGACAGACTTGGTCTCTTTTAAAGAAAAGACTAAGGGCTGAACGATTAAGAGATCTCAAACAGTACTAAAGGTTTTGATAAAGCATATAGAGAGGATGTTTCCACTTGTAGGGAACAGCATGGTGTGTCAGTTTATTCATGGAGTCTGAGTTGCTGCATCCCAGCATGTACCTTTACGTACATATTGCTGTCCAGAGCTACTGAGTATTGATGATAGAAGTTCCAATGTTCTTACTATCACATGGCTTGGCAGGAATATCTCCTGCTCTTCCTTTCTACTATATGTTGGAAGGATTTGCAGACTTACGGTCCACATGTTTGGCTGCATCATGATTGACAGTACTTCCACATCAAATCCTGGGGTGGGCTTAAACCCCTAGATCTGCAGTCACAGACGCAAGGGTGTTTACACACAGCACCACAAGACCTCCTAGAGGAAAACTAGGAGCCATCAATGTAAGATAGTCACCAAGAAATTCGGAAGAAACATCTGAACTCGGACAATGGTGAGAATGTGGAACTCCCGTCTCAGGAATGGTTAAAGTGCATTTAAAGGGAAAAAGGCCAAACTCCTGAAAGAAGGTTGGGATGACGGATATAATTGGAGAAAGGTAGCAAGAAGCTGAAGCTAAATAGACTGAATGTCCTGTTTCTGTGCCGTATGTCCAATCTAATCTTGAAGCTAAGCAGACTCAGGCTGAGTTGGTACTTGTATGGGAGAATGTTTAGGAATACCAGGTGCAGAAGGCTTTAAATGTACTGTAAAGAGGTCGAGATCAGGGCCACGGCTGACTAAAAGTGTCAGCACCCTCACTTGGTAGGAATTTGCATCGGTTACGATTTTGTTCCTGCCAGTTTTGATTTATAAGCTTTCTGAAGTTAATATCTAAAATAAAACAATTAATAACCACAACCGTTAAATCTTATAAATTAACCAATTATTCTTACTCAGAACTTTTTGCTGTATGTACTCACAGTTTTACCTTTGAAGATGCTAACATGTCAAATCAAAGTGGGACAAAGAACCCGTGCGGACTCCGATACACTCAAGAATACTGTCAGTATTTTCTGAGCGTTGGTCTCGGAATAATCCTGCCGAAAAGTGCAACGGTCGTCTTAATATCTAAAAGGGAAACTGCGGCGCTATTTCCCGAAGACACGGCGTTGTTCTTCTACACGTCTACAGTTTACAGCCTGGTTGCCCGTAGCAACGGTTGGACTTGTTGAAACTCAGGATAAGCTTTCATAGAGGAGGAACAAAACAAAAGCTTTCCAAAGCCAAGTACTGCCAAAAGGACCTTATAAAGAGATTTAATTCAAAAGTTTCAATTTTGGGCATTGTGTGAGAATTGACTAAGATATTTGCTGTCATTGGATTTTTCCAAAGATTTGACAGCACCAGTTAATTTACACACTTTGCACAAGAGTGTGTCCTCACTTTCCAGCAAATGGCAAATAGATTGTTCCAACAGAATGTGCTGATACCTCTATAGGTTATATTTCATATTTAGGTGATGAGTACGTGAAATGAGGAAAATACTAGTCATTTTAAGAAATACTGTAGGGAAAAGCAATAAAGAGCAAAGTAAAAGTTCTTTAAGTCTCATGCAGAGAAGATGATTAGTAAATCGAGATGAATTGATTTGTCAATATGCTTTTTTTTGTACATATATAATAAATAAAGTTTATTTATTTTTATATGACTCCATTGCTCCAAAAAGACAGCAGTCGCTGTCAAATATTCTTGAGGCTGTTATCACTGTTTAGTATAGCAAATTTTATAAGCACTATTGTATTTTATCTCAGCTGAATTTAATCACCAGGTCATTATGAATATGGCTGCTGTGATCAACACTGGAAAATATGTATCAAGTACAGCAGTGTTTTGGCTCATTTTCTATCATTCTCACTCTAAAAATTTCAGTGTGCCTGTTAAATTATTTTCTCATGCATGAGTATTATACAACATGCCTAGAATATCTAAAGCATTTTTCTCTATTTGCATTTAGTTACAAGACTTTTGTTTGTCTTTCAAGAACTGATAGAACTAATATAAACAGGCAAAAATTAAATAACAAATACTTGCAATTCTACATAACCATATTAAGCCCAAAAAAGAATTTAGATTAGATTACAGTGTGGAAACAGGCCCTTTGGCCCAACAAGTCCACACCGACCCGCCGAAGCGAAACCCACCCATACCCCTACATTTACCCCTTACCTAACACTACGGGCAATTTAGTATGGCCAATTCGCCTGACCCTGCACATCTTTGGATGGTAGGAGGAAACCGGAGCACCCGGAGGAAACCCACGCAGACACGGGGAGAACGTGCAAACTCCAAACAGTCAGTCGCCTGAGGCGGGAATTGAACCTGGGTCTCTGGCGCTGTGAGGCAGCAGTGCTAACCACTGTGCCACCGTGCCGCCCACAAATGTTACAATGCACATCACGGTAATGAAATACATTGGAACCATAGTCACTTATTATATGGGAAAGCACAGCAGTCGGTTTGGATACAATGATTAGCCTGGTTACAGGAATGTTAGTTGAAAATGTTGGGATCCTGAGCAGTCAAATATTACCTCATTTAATGTCTCATCTGAAACACAGTTCCTACAGCAATAGAGCATTCCCTCAGTACTGCATTGAAATGTCAATGCAGATAGTATGCTCATGTGAGACTTAAACCTACAGCCTCTGATTTCTTGGTTAAGAATGTAATAGCAGAAGTTTGACTATGCCAAATACTAAGGAAAACAATAAATGGTTCAATTTCTAGACTAAATCATATTTTCATAATTGTCTCCAGTTTAGTTTTAAAAATTTTACCAATTATGAGGTCTTGTGGTGCAATGAATAGTTTCACTGCCTCTGAATCACAGGTTTTAGGTTCTAGTCCCACCTCAAGTGTTTTATAATGCAGTCAAAAGAGTTGAATATCAACATTAAAACGCTCCAGACTACAACCTTGTACGTAAAATCATATGTTGCATAGCAACTCCGAGAGCCCGAATGAAATGCAACATACCACTGCCACCAAATATGAAGTTAAGTCAATTGTGCATACAAAGTTCTTATGAAGGTTAAGTTGCATTTATCAGCAATAGTTTGAGACTTTTTAAAAAAATAGTTTCAATAGTGCAAGGTAATTAAATGACCATAAATAATTGTTAAAGTTCTATGGATTTGAATAATTCATAGCTAGATTCATGCATGTAATTGAAGAGGTCACATAATATTTAGGGTGGATTAATGTCTGGATCATTTGGACACTTGTTGGGGTCCCTGAATAAGCTTAGTATAATATTAAATATGCTGTGTGTAACTAATGGGACACTTTCATTTAAGTGTTCTATATTGTAAGATAATTTGCTTTATTGAAACAAAATATAACCAGTGATGTAAGCATTTTCTTGTCCTTTTTGACTACATAATTTGTATTTTAATGGATAGTTTTTGGGAGAGTTGGTGGGGCAAAGTTGAGGGCTGTGTGATGGAGGAGGTCCTGAATAATTTGGTGCATGGGCCCAATAATCTGAAAATGTATTTGAAAACCTACAGAAAAAGAGATACTGAAAACATTCCCTTCTTCATCTCTCAGAATATATTGTTGAACATTTTTATCTAAGTAATACAAAACAAAATTACTAGTTTAAATTTGATAATTCATCTTATGAACTAATACATTTCCTGTGACAATACTATATATATTGACACTGGAGCTAGTGGTGGAGTCAGAAAAATATTTGGAAACTTTCTTCACAAAATGCATTTATTCACAATATATTTGTAGCATCATTATAACATAGATGAAGGTGTAAGAATAGTGTAAATTTAGTACTAGTTCATCACGCATTACCTTAAAATTAAGTACATACATGAGCAAAAAGAACTGTCCACCCATGAGTGTTATAAAGATAATCGATAAGGATACAATTTTTTTAATATTTAGTGAAAGATTTTTAATGAATGCTTTCAATGAGGTGGGACATCACAACAGTGCCAATATTTCCTTGAGTATATAAATACACCTCCAATGACTGGCCTAGCCAAATTCCATGTCCTGACATCCTGTACTTCAATTATCCTTTAAATGGATCTCTCTATTTAAGATTTTTCAATTCATCTTAAGGACAAAAGTAGCTTTCTTTTCCTGAATCAAGTAGGATTAATGTTCATGACACAGTTGACTTGGAGGCACATAAAGCAGATAAAATTGCTGATCAGGAAAACAGACTTGGCCCTACAAACTAACTCTACTTGGAGATTCATTGGCCAGTGGCAGCACCATCTAATAAAGGTGCAGTGCACCACACACTAGTATAAACATTGGTCATGTGAGAAAGTCAACCTCATCACCTTTGGCCGATTAGATCTAGCATGGAGTCGATTATAGTTTTTCAGAGATACATTTTCATTGTGATTACTGTCACAGAGAAGAGGAGAGGTGAATTTAATAATGTCTACTCTTTTGTATGCAACAGAATGATTTTAGTAACTGCTTACTTTTCATTTCCGTTTGTGAAGTCCAATCTAAAAATAATCTATAGCAAGTACTTTGGAGTTGAAATAAAGTGGGTTTGCTAGTGTATTCAAAATTCAATAGTTCACAGCACACATTCACATATACATATTTCCAACTAAGGGAAAAAGAGAAAGAAGTTAAACTACACATTACAAATTTCTTACAATTAAAAATATTGGTAGTGGCTCACATGAATTAGAGTCAAGTAAGTCAAAGCTAGAGGTCCTTTCAGTTAACTGTGCATAGAATTCCCTTTCACAAGAGCTCAAATGCAGTTCGATATCAGGTGAAGGTGCAGCAGTTATAAACTGGGAATTGGGGCATTTTCCAGTAAAAAAACATGGAACTATTTTCAGAAATCAAGCTTTGAGAAAGATTGAAATCAGGGGGATGTTTTAGCAAAGTCTGGAGCTGCAAATGACTTGTTTTCTTTTGGTATGACAAGCACACAGCTAAGAGCTGAGGAAGGGTCACTCAACCTGAAGTATTAACTCTGATTTCTCTCCACAGATGCTGCCAGACCTGCTGGGCTTTTCCAACAATTTCTGTTTTTGTTTCTGATTTACAGCATCTGCAGTTCTTTCAGTTTTTTTGGAATATTTTGTACAGTTCTGGTCACCGTACTACCAGATGTTTTTGGAGCCTTTGGAGAGGGTACAGAAAAGGTTTACCAGGATGTTGCCTGGTTTGGAAGGTATCAGCTCTGAGGAGAAATTAGAAAAATTCAGTTTGTTTTCACTTGAACACTGGAGGCTGAGGGGAGACCTGATAGGGATTTACCAAGTTATGAGAGGTATGAATAGAATGGAGAGTTGGTGTCTTTATTCCCAAGAGTAGAAATGTTAATGACCGTGGGGATCAAAGGTTTAAGATAAAGGAGGGAGTAATTTAAAGGAGAAGTAGGTCTTTTTATAGAGTGTGGTAAGTGCCTGAAAAGTATAGAGGAGGTGGTGGAAGCAGATATAATAGCAATGTTTTAGAGGCATCTTGACAGATATGTGAATAGGCAGGCAATAAAGGGATACATACTGCATGGAGGCAAAAGGATTTTAGTTTAGAAAGGCATCATGTGTTAGCAGAGGATTGTGGGCTCAATGGTATGTTTCTATGCCGTAATGTCCTTTGTTCTTCAAAAAGGCATATTCATCCATGTTGAATAGAAAGGCTAACTAGGAGCATAGAAATAATAGGCCATTCAGCCCCTTAAGCCTGTTCCATCAGTCAATGAGTTCAGGCTAATCTGTGGTCTATATCCCTTAATATGTTTGCTTAACAAAAAAACTCTCAGATTTAAAACTAACAACTGATCCAGCTTCCATTGCTATGTGTGGAAGAGAGTTCCAAACATCTATCATCATTCTTCCTGTGTAGGAATGCTTCCAAATATTTCATCACTGAACGGTCTAGTCCCTATTTTTAGACTATGTCTCCAAGTTCCACAATCCCCAATCAGTATAAATAGTTTGTCTTTATCTACTCTGTCTTTTCCTATTAATACCTTGCAGACTTCAAACAGATGGTATCTTAACCTTCTAAATTCTGAAGAACACAGGCCCAATTTGTCAAATAAATAGACAAAGGTGTTTCCAAGAAATTGATCAAGGAAGTGTGGAGTTTGAGATGAGAGAGCTATCATACAGAAGTATTTTTAAATCTGGGACATGTTCAAACCACACCTTGTTGACAAGATTTCATTTACATTGTTTGACTAATAACTATTCCCTAATGTGTTTTCCATGTCAACACCTCTACCAATCAGTATCTACTCGGCTACCAATTAGCACCATCTTGTCATGCAGTATATATTATTGTCCTCTTCAACATTTCGTATTTTTGTGATTCTGTCCTGATGAGTGCAAGATGAAAAGCTTCAACAGTGTTTATTTTCAGCCATACTCAGTATTACTCAGTATTTTCAATCATTATTTTTTAAAATTTTCTACAATTGTGATGAGAATATTTTGTGGCCCAAATCACATTGACCAAAAAATTTACTTTTATATGGTAACTTTTTATTTGTGAAGAACTGAATCTTTCTGGCAATCACAACTCCTACTTACATGATTTTAATCAACATGCTTTTAATGAAAGTTGAAACTTTATTGCTGGAACAGCACAGCAGGTCAGGCAGCATCCAGGGAACAAACATGCTTTTAATGAAAGCCTAGTTGTAAGAGAAGTGATTTGCCCTTCCTGAGTGCCAGTATGGCTGCAAATAAACTAAAGGTATAATCATAGATTTGTTTCAGGGTTCTCTGATAAGGACTTTGATGTTGAGCCTTGATCCTTATATTTCTCCCCCATGGGAAAAGGCATTATCTGTCAACACTGTAATAAAGTGCACCACCTTGTGGCTTATTTTTAAAGAAAATACCTAAATTCATACAGAGATGGTAGGCAACTGTGTGGGTTCGTGTTCAAATAAAGACCGAAATCCGTGTGTGGCAAAAATAGCTTCTTTTATTCAGCAATTGTAAGAGTACAAGTTCAAAGTGGCAATAGAATTTAGAAATACCATTCTTACAAGAATTGTAGGATTGTGTTTGTGAGTGTGTAATGCATTGGGGCCATCCCCATGGGTACCAGACACACACAGACACACTTGTACAGACCCATACACTGATGCAGACCCTCTCTCATACACAAGTTCTCCCATACGCTCACACATACACACCTACACTCACATCCATACACACCCTTTCACTGACTTATACCCCTTTACATGCACACTCACACACATACACATTTTTGGGGTGAATTTGTACTTGCAGAAACTGCATGAATCCATGTAAGATTCTGTAAATCCCTTTTGTAGAAATAGAATCAGTCTGAACATCGGGGTATAGAACAACCTCACACAGGGACCCTCGTGCCTTTAATGCATTATCTGAGACAACATGGCACCTATTGTTAAAAGTTCACTTGAGAATGCAACTTTTAAAAAAAGTTCTGGGTTTTACATATGAAAGAACTGAAACTAACATGGTCATTCTAAAAGATGAGAGACTTAACAAACAATCCAGGTTTTTTTCAATATAAAATTAAAAATCACACATCACCAGGTTATAGTCCAACAGGTTTAATTGGAAGCACACTAGCTTTCGGAGCGTCACTCCTTCATCAGGTGGTAGTGGAGGGCTCAATCCTAATACACAGAATTTATAGCAAACATTTACAGTGTGATGTAACTGAAATTATACATTGAGAAAATTGATTGTCTGTTAAGCCTTTTATCTGTTAGAATACTGTGATAGTTTCACTTCTTTCATGTGTAAATCACAAAAACCTTATTTTAAAAAGCTGCATTCTCAGGTTAGCTGTTAACAATGGTGATAGCTAGGCAATATGTTGAAGGTTTTAGCCCCCTGTGTTCTCTGTCTATGCCATGATGTTTAGATTGATTCTAATCAAAAAAGTGAGATAACGGAGTTTTACATGAATTCATGCAG
>NC_057716.1:72758717-72775874 GCF_004010195.1 Chiloscyllium plagiosum | reverse complement strand
AGGCTGAATGTCCTGGACCACTGAAGTGTTCCCCAACTGGGAGGGAACCCTCCTGTCTGTTGATTGTTGTGCGGTGCCCATTCATCCGTTGTCGTAGCCTTTGCTCGGTTTCCCCAATGTACCATGCTTCCGGTCATCCTTGCCTGCAACGTATAAGGTAGACAACGTTGGCTGAGTCACATGAGTACCTGCCATGTACAAGGTGGGAGGTGTCCCCACATATAATGTTGGTATCTATGTCCACACTCTGACGCATCTTACAGCGCCTACCATGACAGGGTTGTATGGAGTTGTCCTGAGAGCCGGGCAGCTTGCTACGAACAACGATCTATTTGAGGTTTGGCGGTTGTTTAAAGGCAAGTAGTGGAGGTGTGGGGAAGGTCTTGGTGAGGTGCTCATCCTCATTGATAATGCGTTGCAGGTCACGAAGAACATGGCGTAGTTTTTCAGCTCCTGGGAAATACTGAACAACGAAGGGTACCCTGTTGGTTGCAGCGCATGTCTGTCTCTTGAGGAGGTCATTACGGTTCCTTGCTGTGGCACGTCGGAACTGGCGGTTGATGAGTTGGGCATCGTAACCCGTTCTTGTGAGGGCATCCCTGAGTACTTCCAGGTGTCTGTCACGTTCCTCCTCATCTGAGCAGATGCGGTGTACACGTAGGCTTGTCCATTGGGGATGGCTGTTTTAATACGTTTTGGGTGGAAGCTGGAGAAGTGTAGCATTGTGAGGTTGTCTGTGGGTTTGTGGTAGAGTGGGGTGCTGAGGTGTCCATCCTTGATGGAGATGCATGTGTCCAAGAATGAGACAGATAGTTGAGAGTAGTCCATGGTGAGTTTGATAGTGGGTTTCAATATATAATTTCAGTTGCATCACACTGTAAACTTTTGCTATAAATTCTGTGTCTTATGATCTAATACTCCACAGCCACCTGATGAAGCAGCAGCTCTCTGAAAGCTAATGCTTCCAAATAAACCTATTGGACTTATAACCTGGTGTTGTGTCATTTTTACCTTCATACTAATGGGGAAATAGTTTGGTGTTCTGTACTCTATTCAGGTCTAGGAGTTGGTTGGTAAGGGTTGATTAATATTATAATGTTTCGTGGAAACTTGATAGGGATGGTATTGTTTACAATATTCACACCTATTCAGAGGTAGCTAGGCCTAACACTGCTTGTAGCAAAGGCTGATAAGAATTGAAGGTATGAAAAAGCAGTAATGGTTGAAAGGGTTGTTTTAATTTGATCTATCTTATGCTGGTAAAATATACTACAAAACCATGGGTTTATGAATGAATAAATGAAACTGTATTATAGTAAATAACAGGTTAATAAAGGATTGTGACTGAATAAACAGGAACCTGGAATAATAGGAACCTGAAAATCGAGTGAGTTAATAGATAACCTGTAACACAATATCTCACAACTGCGAAAATGTCGTTTCAGCCTGAAATTCAGTCTAAAACTTCTGAACAAGAATTCAATATTTGACAACTATTGGTAGTCAGATATTTTTGTTGACTAAGGATATCAAGGAATAGGGCAAAGAATTAGTAAATGGCAGATCATGTTCAAGACACTGAATGGCCAAATCCTTTTCCTCTGTTTCAATAAGATTTTCAGCTAAGATTTCAGTCTTTTACACACACACACTGGCATCTGATAGATTCATTTAGGTATTAAAAAGAATTAACTGAAATTGTATTTCACATGCTCTTGCACCAAATTGATGCATGAATGCATGTGCTACAGTTGAGGATGGAGATCTGATTCCCGACTGAACTGTGTTGTATGGAAGTGATATAAAAGGCATTTTGATGTTTCACACATTTATCATGCTATGATGCATTTTTTTACATTTTGTGTATTTCTGTTATTCTTTAACATATAGCCTTACCTTGATTCAATATGTCTTGTATTTGATCTTGTGTTAGTTGTGAGGTCTGCCAACATCCACATTTCAAAATTAAATGGCAGGAAGATGAAAGTTGAGAAGAGAAAAGGATTTCAAATGAAGGCATCTTTGCTGGGCACTACAGCAACAGTCTTTAACTAGAGTAGGGATACACCCAAACAAAGATATGTCAGGGTATGTCACAAGATGATGGCTAATCATCAGATGATTTACCACAATAACTTAACTAGTCAAAGTCCTATCATGTTGTGTGAATATTATCCCCTACCGTTTCAAAAGTTAGATCTCATGGAATACAGGGAGAACTAGCCATTTGGATACAGAACTGGCTCAAAGGTAGAAGACAGAGGGTGATGGTGGAGAGTTGCCTTTCAGACTGGAGGCCTATGACCACTGGTGTACCACAAGGATCGGTACTGGGTCCATTGCTTTTCGTCATTTATATAAATGATTTGAATGTGAACATGGGAGATATAGTTAGTAAGTTTGCAGATGACACCAAAATTGGAGTTGTAATGGACAGCGAAGATTACCTCGGAGTACAATGGGATCTTGATCAGATGGGCAAGTGGGCTGAGGAGTGGCAGATGGAATTTAATTTAGATAAATGTGAGGTGCTGATTTTGGAAAGGCAAATCAGGACTTATATACTTAATGGTAATGTCCTGGGGAGTGTAGCTGAACAAGGAGACTTTGGAGTGAGGGTTAATAATTTATTGAAAGTAGAGTCGCAGATACATATGATAGTGAGGAACGTGTTTGGTATGCTTTCTTTTATTGGTCAGAGCACTGAGTGTAGGATTTGGGAGGTAATGTTGCGGCTGTACAGGACATTAGTCAGCCCACTTTTGGAATATAGTGTGCAATTCTGGTCTCCCTCTTATGGAAGGATAATGTGAAACTTGCAAGAGTTCAGAAAAGAGTTACAAGGATGTTGCCAGGTTTGGAGGACTTGAGCTATAGGGAGAGGCTGAGAAGGCTTGGGCTGTTTTCCCTGGAGAGTTGGAGACTGAGAGGTGACCTTATAGAAGTTTATAAAATCATGAGGGCACAGATATGGTATAGAGACAAGATCTTTTCCCTGAGGTGGAAGAGTCCAGAACGAGAGGGCATAGGATTAGGGTGACAGGGAAAAAAGTTAAAATAGACTTAAGGGGCAATCTTTTCACACAGAGAGTGCTGTGTGTATGGAATGAGCTGCCGGAGGATGTGCTGAAGGCTGGAACAATTACAACATTTAAAGGGCATCTGGATGGGTATATGAATAGGAAAGGTTTAGAGGGATAGGGGCCAAGTGCTCATAAATGGGACTAGATTTATTTAGGATATCTGGTCGGCATGGACAAGTTGGACTGAAGAGTCTGTTTCTGTGCTGTATATCTCTATGACTACTAAGTGAGTATTTTGTATCAGTGTTTACTGTGGAAAAGGACATGTAAAAGATAATAATGTAGGGAAATAGATGGCGATATCTTGAAAAATGTCCATATTACAGAGGAAGAAGTGCTGGATGTCTTAAAACGCATAAAAGTGGATAAATCCCCAAGACCTGAACAGGTGTAACCTAGACCTCTGTGGGACGCTAGGGAAGTGATTGCTGGGCCCCTAGCTGAGATATTTGTATCTTCAGGTGCTGGAAGACTGGAGGTTGGCTAATGTGGTGCCACTATTTAAGGGCGGTGGTAAAGCCAGGGAGCTATAGGTCTGTGAGCCTGACCTCGGTGGTAGGTAAGTTGTTGGAGGGAATCCTGAGGGACAGGATGTACATGTATTTGGAAAGGCAAGGACTGATTAGGGAAAGTCAACCTGGCTTTGTGCCTGGGAAATCATATCTCAGAAACTTGATTGAGTTTTTTGAAGAAGTAAGGGACAACTTTATCACACAGAGGTTGGTACGTGTATGGAATGAGCTGACAGAGGAAGTGTTGCGGGCTGATAAAATTGCAATATTTAAAAGGCATTTGAATGGGTATATTAATAGGAAGGACATGGGCTGGGTGCTGGCATTTGGGACTAGATTGGGTTGGGATATCTGGTCGGTATGGATGGGTTGGACCATAAGGTCTGTTTCCATGCTGATGACTCTAAGTAACAAAAAGGATTGATGAGGGCAGAGTGAGATGTGCTCTATATGGACTTCAGTAAGGTGTTTAACAAGGTTGCCCATGGGAGGCTGGTTAGCAAGGTTAGATCTCATGGAATACAGGGAGAACTAGCCATTTGGATATAGAACTGGCTCAAAGGTAGAAGACAGAGGGTGGTGCTGGAGGGTTGTTTTTCAGACTAGAGGCCTGTGACCACTCGAGTACCACAAGGATCTGTGCTGGATCCACTACTTTTCATTATTTATATGAATGATTTGGATGCGAGCATAAGAAGTACAGCTAGTAAGTTTGCAGATGGCACCAAATTTGGAGGTGTATTGGACAGCAAAGAAGGTTACCTCAGATTACAATGGGATGTTGATCAGATGGGCCAATGGGCTGAGAAGTTGCCGATGGAATTTAATTTCGATAAATGTGAAGTGCTGCATTTTGGGAAAGCAAATCTTAGCAGGACTTATACACTTAATGGTAAGGTCCAAGGGAGTGTTGCTGAACAAAGAGACCTTGGAGTGCAGGTTCATAGCTCCTGAAAGTGGAGTCGCAGATAGATAAGATAGTGAAGAAGGTGTTGGTATGCTTTCTTCTATTGGTCAGAGTATTGAGTACAGGAGTTGGGAGGTCATGTTGTGGCTGTAAAGGACACTGGTTAGGCAGAAATTGTGCATCCTTGTAACAAACCAGCACTGGGATAGTTGAGGATGTTAAGCCAGAATGGATGACCTGATTTATCAGCCAAGGGACCAGGGTCAGAAATATTATAAAGCTACGAACATCAAGAACATCACTTCTGCAACTTGAAAGCATGATAATGATCACTCACGGGAAGATGTTTGTGGAGAAATCATTAATGAAGTCACGACCTGGTAATGAACTGTTATTAGAACATAGAAAAGTCCTTCGGCCTATGATGTTGTGCCGAGGATTAATCCTAATGTAAAATAAAATAACCTTACCTATGCACCCCTCAATTCACTGCTGTCCATTTGCATGTCCAGCAGGTGCTTAAATGTCCCTAATGACTCTGCTTCCACCACCACTATTCCATGCATTCATAACTGTCTGCATAAAGAACCTACCTCTGATGCCTCCTTTATACCTTCTTTCTAATATCTTAAAAATATGACCCCTTGTCCCCGTCAATCCTGCCCTGGGGAAAAGTCTCTAGCTATTGACTCTATCTATGTCTGTCTTTACCTTGTATACCTCAGTCAGGTAACCTCTCTTCCTCCTCCTCTCCAGAGAGAAAAGTCCAAGCTTGGTCAACCTCTCTTCATAAGACAAGCCCTCCAGTCCAGACAGCATTCTGGTAAACCTTTTTTGCACCCTCTCCAAAGTCTCTGCATCTTTCCTATAGTAGGGCAACCAGAACTGGACACAATATTCCAAGTATGGTCTCACCAGGAACTTGTAGAGCTGTAGCAAAACCTCACAGCTCTTAAACTCGATCCCCCTGTTAATGAAAGCCAAAACACCATATGCTTTCTTAACAACCCTACCCACTTGGATGGCAACTTTGAGGGATCTATGTACTTGAAAACCAGATCCCTCTGTTCCTCCACATTGCCAAGAATCTTTAATCCTATATTCAGCATTCAAGTTCAACCTTCCAAAATGCATCACTTCGCATTTACCCAGGTTACTCCATCTGCCATTTCTCAGCCCAGCACTGCATCCTATCCATGTCACACTGTTGCCTGCAATAGCCCTCAGTACTATCAACGGCACCTCCAACCTTTGTGTCATCTGCAAATCTACTAACTCACCTCTCAATCTCCTCATCCAAGTCATTTATAAAAACTACAAACAGCAGAGGCCCAAGAACACAGCCCTGCGGGACACCACTCAACACTGACCTCAAGGCAGAATACTTTCCATCTACAACCACTCTCTGCTTTCTGTCAGCCAACTAATTCTGAATCCAGATAGCCAAATCTCCCTGTATCCCATACCTCCTGACGTTATGAGTGAGCCTATCATGGAGAACCTTATCAAATGCCTTACTGAAGTCCATGTACACCACATCTACTGCTCGACTTTCATCGACCTGTTGTGTCACCTCCTCAAAGAGCTCAATAAGATTGGTTAGACACAATCTGCCCCACACAAAGCCATGCTGACTGTCTTTAATCACGCTATGCTTTTCCAAATACTCATAAATCCTATCCCTCAGAATTCTTTCTAAACCCTTGCTGATCACAGACCTAAGACTGGCTAGTCTGTAATTGCCAGGGATTTCCCCATTACCTTTTTTGAAAAGAGGTACAATATTCACCTCCTTCCAATCCTCTGGTATGACTCCTGTGGAGAGTGAGGAAGCAAGGATCTTCACCAGCAGCCTAGTAACCTCCTTTCTTGCTTCCTGGAGCAACCTAGGATAAATCTGGTCTGGCCCTGGGGACTTATCAATCTTAATGTTTGCCAAAATTTCCAACACATCAACGTTATTAATCTTGATCTGTTCAAGCCTATATCCCAACTCCTCAAAGTTCTCATTCACAACAAGGTCCCTTTCCTTAGTGAAAACTGAGACATAAACTCATTTAGGGCTTCCCCAATCTGCTCATATTCCACGCTAAAGTTCCCTACGCTATCTCTGATCGGCCCGACATTCTCCCTGGTCATTCTCTTTTTCTTCACATATGACTAAAATGCCTTTGGGTTCTTGCTAATCCTTCCTGCCAAGCCTTTCTCCTGCCCCCTCCTGGCCCTCCTCAGTCCATTTCTGAGCTCCTTTCTATCAAGCCTGTAATCCTTTAAAGCTGTTCTCGATCCTTGCTCCCTCCACCTTACATAAGCTGCCTTCTTCCTTTTGACAAGAAGCTCCCCTGTTCTTGTCATCCAAGGCTCCTTAGTCTTACCCCTTCTTACTTGTCTCAGAGGAACAAATTTGTGCATCACTCGCACAACTGCTCCTTAAACAGTCTCCATGTGCCCTTTCTGTGGAACAATTGCTCCATATCTGTACTTCCTGACTCCTGTCTGACAGCGTCATAATTTTCTTTTCCTCAATTAAATATCTTCCCTTGGTGACTGCTCCTTTCCCTCTCCAAAGGAAATCCATGTTCATGTATTTCAGTCAGCAACTGGTGCTCTGAGTATATGCTAGGCTTTGTGCATTAATTATGGTTTAGCACATGATGTGTAAATTACATCCAAAATTTGTTTTGTCATTGATACATCGTGTAAGGTCCTTAGATCATAGTCAGGCATTCTGGTTATCAGTCTTATGGGTGTCATTCAGAGAACAGGAAATAACAACACATTAGCGAACAAATTTCAGTAAAGATTCCAGCATCTGCAGTAGTTTGCCCCTAAAGTCTGTATCTTCTAGGCTTATTATTTATCATGGGCACTAGCTGATGAGATATAGTAAAAATGCATTTTGATTTCAGTCATTGGCATTTCTGTGAATGTAGTTATAGTATGACTGGACTCACAGCATTAATCTGATCTTTTTGACCTTTAGAAATGATAAATTGCACATTATTTTTAAGGGCACAGTGTGCAGAAAAATCCAAAGTTCATTAGTGTACTTGTGCAATTGTCAGCCATAGCTCAGTGGTAACACAATTGTCAAAAGGTTATCTTTTTGAACTATGCCCTGGAAATTTAAACAATGGTCCAGGTTAACATACAAGTGCAATGCAAAGAATGTTGCTCCACTGGGGATAATACCTTTTGAATGAGACATTTGACCATGGTTCTCCCAAGTGGAAGTAAACAATCCTGTGACATTATGTGAATAACAGCAGGACAATTCTCCCGACAATAAAAACTAAAGAACTGCAGATGCTGAAAGTCTAAAACAAAAATAGGAATTGCTCAAGAAATTCAGCAGCCCTGGCAGCATCTGTGTAGAGAAAGCAATTCTCTTCATATTTTGGCCAATATTTATCCTTGAATCTATTTCACTGAAATTGATCATCTTGTCATGGTATCTGACCATTGTTCATCGATGGTGAACAATGACTAAACTGTAAAAATACTGTTTCAGTTGCAATGCAATTGGAAAATCCTAAGGCTACTAAATCCACCATATAAATGCATGTCTCTTCTTTTCCCTTTATTGAAAAGAGCTATTTATCAAACTAAGTACTATAAGGCTAAAGAGGATCAAAGAATAGGTCCACATAGGTCAAACAATCTCTAAATTGACATCTGCTGTCATATTTATGAACTTATGAATTAGGAGCAGAAGGCCATTCAGTCCTTCAAATCTGCACTGTCACTCAATAACATCATGGTGATCTGTATTCTGAATTCTACATTCCCATCTAACCCTAATTACCTTTAGTTCCCTTGTCTAACAAGAATCAATCTAACTCCACCTTTAAAACATTCAATGACTTAACTTCCATTGATTTCTGAGCCAGAGAGTTTAAATATCCCACAGCTGAAAATGTGTTGCTGGAAAAGCGCAGCAGGTCAAGCAGCATCCAAGGAGCAGGAGAATCGACGTTTCGGGCATGAGCCCTTCTTCAGGACACAAGCCCACAGCCCTATAAGAGGAAACAAAGACTTGTTCGCTTTGTCCCAAAAGAGTGACTCCTAATTTTAAAAGAGTTCCATAATCTGGACTCACCCAGAAGCAGAAACATCCTTTCCATGTTCACCTTGTCAGAAACATTCATGTTATGACCCATTGGGTTAGCACACTGTAAATCGAGGCCCATTATTCCCAGAGTTGTACCAAATCTTCATTTGTTTTTAAGGTATGCACAGTTTACCAATTTATCTGATTTTCAGACCAAGGTTGAGAGTAAGCAATTGACCATGTTTCTGAACTTAACAAGAATTATTATTATAAGTAATAAGATTTTTTTTCCTCATTGTCATCCACAGATCTTAAAGACACAAAAACATGCATTCTTCACATTTAAGATCTTACAAATTCAATTAAATTGCCCCTCGCCCTTGTAAACTCCAGCCATTTCCTTTCGTAATAAAAGATAGCATTCCATTAGCCTTTTTAATCACCAACTGTATCTGAATACTAACATTTTGTGACTTATACACTGGAACATCTAGATCCTTCCAGCACTTGGAATTTAGCAGTTTCTTTCCATTTAAATAACATTTTATATTCTTATCCTTCCTGCCAAACATTTTCCCACATTCTATCTGCCAGACCTTTGCCCATCTACTCAACATTTCTGTGTGATCTTGCATTATTATTATCTTCACAATATTTTATCCTACCTATTTTTGTGTCATCTGCAAATTAAGCCCCCATTCCTTCAATCCCCTCATCCAAGTCATTGATATAAATTACAAAACGTTGAGGGCTCCATAGACTCCTGTGGATTCCCAATTGTCACATTGTCAACCTGAAAAATCCCATTTATGCATAGTCCCTGCTTTCTGCCAGCCAGCTAATCCTCTATGTATGCTAGTGTGTGTTAGTCCCTACACAATGCATTTTGTGTAATAGCATTTTATGTGGAAACTTGACAAATGCATTTGAGAAATCCAAAGACATTATGCCAATAGCTTCCCTTTTATCCACACTGCATGTTACTCCATGAAGAAATTCCAAAAAAATTGGTTAAACACAATTTCCCATGCACAAAACCATGCTGACTCTTCCAGATTACCTTGCTTTTCCGACTACCCAATTCTGACCTCCTTAAGTGTTAATTTATTGATCTTTCCCATGTTAAATGTCAAGCTAAATTACTGTTTTCTGTTTCCTTCCCTTCTTGAACAGGGCAGTTACATTTGCTACTTTCTGGTCTGATGGAACCTTTCCAGGATCAATCAAATTTTGGAAAATACCATGCATCAACTAACTAATTAGTCACCTCTTTATGACTTTAGGAAGCAGTCCATCAGGACCCAAAAACGTATCAACCTGTAGCTCCATCGGATTGCTCAGTACCATTTCCTTAAATGATTATGTTTTCACCAATTCTCCCTCTGCCTGCAATTTACAATCGTGATCTCATGCAGGGGTGTAATTTTAAAGAGCTGCTATTTCCTGTACTTACAAATGGCTTACAAATACATTGTGCTATGACGTCCGTACAAACTGACTTGCAAACAGACACAACAGACTTGCAACTGTCCACAATCCAGATTCTGTATAGAAGTACACTATTTCTAGTAGTTGAGGGATTAACAACAAGCAGCCAGAAAGAAGATTAAATTTAAGAGATTTAGAATACAGGGAAGAAGAGCACTCTTCAAGCAGTATTGTGACATGTGGAATTCACTCGTGTTATTGGTTGAGACAGGAACATTAATAACTTTCAAGATTAGATTGGATAGGTGTGTAAAAAAGAAGATGAATGAATAGAGAAGCTGTGTGCACATATGGGATTACATTGGGTTGAATGTCCTTTTTGTGTTGAAATGTTAATGCAATACTATATAATTGTGAATATTCATTATGTTTAGCTTTCTAAATCTATTCATATGTATGTCAGAAACTATAATCATTTTATTGTTAAAAATATTTGAACTTTTCTGGATCCCTAGGATGATGTGAGAATTCATTATTTGAATGAACACTTCAATAATTAAAATCTAAAGCAGTGTAATAGCTTTGTGTATTAATGTACTGTGGCATTAATGCAGCACTCTGGCTAGAATTCCCCACGAGTTTTTAACCTTCCTAAATTTATCAAGTGAGAAGTTTTAGATGAACAAAATAATTTGAAATCAAAGGCTTAACATTTCTATATATAAATAAGATTATTTATATATCATTGCTCACAATAATTAAGATGATACACTTCTAAAATAGCAGGATAACTTTACCAGATGTTGCTGAAATATATAAATCTACTGGTGAATCAGTAATGACTGCTCAACTACCCAGACTCTTTAGAGTCTGGAAAATATTCATCATTATTCATTCCTTTACGTTCCAGTTAAAGAATTAAAATGTACGTTAATTTGTAATTATAGCACATTCACATGTAACTACATTTGATAAGCATTTTATTTTTGTCACGTCAACATTATTCTCATGTGACAAATTATGAAAAGAAACATAATTCAAATGTATTTACCTTCAACTCCCGAAAATACCTTGTAGAGGCATAATTAGATAAAGGAGATATACAGGAGTTTTTAACAAGTGCAGAAGATGAGTGGCTGTCAAGGACAGAATTGGAATAAAGCACTTCCTGTTTTTATTACAACATCGGAATAGTTGAGTAAAGAAGCAACATCAGCAGCAACAGTATGTTCACAAACTATTTAGTTAGGCCTAAGACAGAGGCAGATGTATAAACTAAAATGTATGATAATTATAATTTGTGGTAGAGGTTGAAGCCAATGGTTTCATAATGTTTAATTAGAAGTAATGTGTACGGTGGTCAGATGACCAGTTTTATAATGGAGGTGACTACATTTCACCACACCAATTATTCACTAGCTCTACAATATTGGATACACTTAGTTCTGCTATTTTTTAAGCTCAAACTATTTGTAATGTACTGACACAGCCAAGGGCTAGGTCCATTAATTTATACACACTCACCAAGAGAGTTCAAAATGAATGATATCAATATTAACTAATTGTTGGAAGCTGGGGTCCCCTTTAAAGCTGAATTCTTTTAGTATTTCATATTTAGTATTTTCTGTGTACCTGAGTAATACATCAGTAACTAGTCTTCTCCAAATATAAAAAGATCTTTAGCACATGAAAACAAAGAAAAAGCCATAAGAATCAGAGGCCATAACTGATGTCAAAGAGTTATTGTGT
Source organism: Chiloscyllium plagiosum (assembly GCF_004010195.1). Taxonomy (NCBI): domain Eukaryota; kingdom Metazoa; phylum Chordata; class Chondrichthyes; order Orectolobiformes; family Hemiscylliidae; genus Chiloscyllium; species Chiloscyllium plagiosum. Next base: position 72,764,144 of record NC_057716.1, on the reverse strand, counting down.
ACCACACTTCCCTATTACGAATGGGGCAATTAATCTTCAAAGGAATGCAGGCAAGCAGATAACAACCAGCCTGGTGTTATGAGAACTGCCTGCAGTTATTGGCCAAGAAGATTCAGATGGATAACTTACACAGCATACTGCTATTCCTAAAATGAAGTATCTCAATTAGGTAGAGAGAGCATCAAGGGTAATAAACAGCCATTTACTTGGGAGAACACCATGAGTTCTTGAAAATTAGCCTGGCATGCTGTATTGTTTGGCTTTCTCTACTACTAACTATTGACAGATTACTGAAATGCTGGAAACTTATGAGAAGTTTCTATCAAAGTTTTGTTGAAGAACAGCACCATAAAATATTATGGTTATCCTTCAACAAAAGAATTAAGTCGTTGAACTCTATTTGCTCTTTTTTCAGCAATGCTCTGAAACTCTTCGCAGTCTCTGTTGAAGTTTACTGGCCACATTGCTTAACATGGTGTATAAGCTGGTGTGTGAGATGATTAAGAACCTGGAGAGATGGATTGGGACAAGGAAACATGATAAAGAATTTTCAACTTTCTATGAAAGAGTAAAGAAATACACCCGTGAAAGATATGACTTATCTGAGATCAGTGTTCGCAACAGAAAGACCAAACAAGCCCTTGCAAATGACGTGTCCTTTGAAGAATGATGCTTAAGTGTGCAGAATTGATATGAATGTGCTGTTTAAAGAGCACAATGTTGTGGAATTCTATCTTCCCCTGAGGTAAAGCACTGGCAGACCAATAAGAAAAGTCACCTCAAACTTTTCACACTGCCCTAGCAGAGATGACCGTGTTTCCACACTGCCCTGACCAAGAACAACTGGTGTTTCTCGACATCCCCAGCACAGAGATAACCCGTGATGATGACTGTCCCAGGACTGTCCCAGGACAGTCATGACTGGTGATGATCATACCACCCTGGAACAGTGATGACTGAAGTGTCCAAACCACCCCAGGTCAATGAAGACTGAGAATGACCAGTGTTGGTGACCAGTGTTTCTTGATCACACCAGGACAGTGATGATGGCTACTATTTCCACACTGCTCCACAACAGTAATGACTGGTATTTCTACAATGCTCCAGCAGAGTAATGACTGGTGTTTCCAGGCAACTCAGAATAGTGACTTGATAATGACAGGTGTTTCCATTCTGCCCTCAGACAGCGATAATAATTGGTGTTTCCATACCACCCTAGGACAGTGCTGGCCAGTGTTCCTAGATGACCCCAGGACTGAAATGACCAATGATGACAACCTGTGTTTCCAAATTGCCTAAGGACAGTGATGATGACTGGTGTTTCCACACAACCTGGGACAGTGATGATGGCACCACCCCAGGACATTGATGAGTGGCACTGGCCCAGGACAGTGATGACCAATGTTGGTGACTGGGGTTTCTTGACTACATCAGGACAGTGAACATGACTACTGTTTCCACAATGCTCCAGAAAACTAATAACTAATGTTTCCACAGTGCCACACGACAGTGATGATGACCAGTGTTTCCACAATCCCCCAGGTCAGGGATGATGATGGCAATGAACCGGTGTTTCCTGATCACCCCAGGACAATGATGACCAGTGATGATGACCATGTTTCCAGATCACCCCAGGACAGTGATGTCAGCTGTTTCCAGACCATTCAGGAAGGTGATAACTGGTAACAAAAACATAAATGACGGTGATGATGACTAGTGTTTCCAGACCACCCCAGCTCAGGGATGACCAGTGTTTCCAGACCGCTTGAGTACAGAGATGTCCAGTATTTCCAGACCGCCTGAGGACAGGGATGACTGGTGATGATGATCATTATTGCCACAGCTCCCTAAGTCAGGAGTGACTGAGGAAACAGATGATGATAACTGGTGTTTCCACAGTGCCCCAGGACAGTGATGACTGCAGATGATCAGTGTTTCCAGATGGTTGCAAAGTGCAATCACTGGTCATCTCACTTCTGAGGCGGTCTGAAGAAACCGGCCATCATCCCAGTCCTGGGACGTAATGGAAACACTGGTCATCATTGTCGTGGGGTGTAATGGAATTGCTGATCATCAGCACCGGTCATCACAGTCCAGGGTCCTGGGAAAACTGTGATGACCTGTTGTCACACCACCCTAGGACAATAATGACTAGTGATGATGACCATGTTTCCAGATCACCCCTGGACAATGATGTCTGCTGTTTCCAAACCATTCCAGGACTGGTAACAAAAACAGATATTGCTGGCAAAACTCAAGGTCTGGCAGCACCTGTGGACAGAAAGCAGTGTTAACATTTCGGTTCCAGTGAACCTTTTACAGACAGTGATGACTGGTGTTTCCAGGTTGTTCCAGAACAGTTGTTAAAGTACTTATTTGAGACGACTCAGGGAATCCCTAATAGACTCGAACTGTAAGCCTCTCTTGGTTCATCTCTCTTGGAGATCATACTCTACGGCAGTCTGGAATATAAAAGTCTTACAGACAGTTTAGTTTAAATTATTACTTTTAGTTACCAATGGCATCGATGTTACACTATAACATAGACACCTACAAGCCAGGCTTGAGCTAAGGTTTTAAAACATTAGCAGAGTAGCGGTGCCAGCTCTTACCCCTAAGAGCTCTCTCAGGCTCCTGCCCTTATTGCTGCAAACAAGTTGTCTTTATACAGAAATTGGTATTAAAATTACAAAAACACCATATGTCCTTAATCAGATAAGCAGCAATAAAATGACAAAAGTTTGCAGAGGAAGAGAAAGTCATTGACAGGGCTGAGTACATTTGATTAATTAAGCTACATGCACATCAAAGTGGGACACCCTGATCAAGCCAGGCCAAATGGCCAATTGCTTTGGTTAGATAACCTTCCCTTTTAACAGTATATCATAATGAGAAACTAGTCTAAACTATGTGGAAAAGGTCATGAGGCAATCTCTCTCAGTTAACATGCCCAGTACCATTGTCCTACAAAATGGCTTTTTCTTTTAAAATCATTTTATATTCCCAAAACGCAAATTAAGTTCATAACATTCCCTGATCTCCAGCTCCAGGGAACAACACATAAACATTCAATCCATGACACTCAAATCAGACCACAAAGAGTTAACCTTTCCACCAGTTTCCATCCTGTCTCTCCCTCTCTCTCAGTGTTCCTTGAACCTTTAGGTCAGTGAATGTAATTTACAGAAGAACGTTTTCAGTCTCTCTCTCTCTTGCTCACATGAATATCTTCCAACTTTCTATGTCAGTTTCAGCCTTTGTGTTTTTCTAGCTTGTAAGGTTAATGAGACATTCACATTCCAGAACAGTCAAGATTAGGGAGCTAAGCTTCATAAATTCAAATCTGCTCAGTGTGGTATACATGAAAATATATCAGGATTGTTCTATTACATGCATATTCTGCTCAAGTTATTAAATTTCAAGTTATTTTTCTGTTGAGTATGAGTTTTGTTGAGAGTCTTCAATATAAACCAGAAATTTAATTATCCAGAAAAAAAAGTTTAATAACTGATGATCATGATGATGACCAGTGTTACCACAGTTGCCTAGGTCAGGGATGACCAGGGATGCTGATAGTGATGACTGGTGTTTCCAGCCCACCCAGGACAGCAAAGACCAGAAATGATTGCTGTTTCCAGGCTGCCACATGTCTATGATGACTGGAGGTGATCAGTATTTTCAGACTACTGCCCAACAGTCATAATTAGAGATGACTGATTTTTGACATCACCCCACAATAGTAAACATCAGTTTTCATAACGCCCCAGGACAATGATGTCCGGTGTTTCTAGATTGTTCCAGGACAGTGATTATTTCGCAGCAGAGAGCGGTGGGAGCTAGGCGGAAGTTCAGACGGAGCGCAAAGCCGGTCGGGAAGTAAGTGATTACTATATGAAGAACTTACCTCGACGCCAACGGTATTTTCGCAGCAGATAGCGGCGGAAGCTGGGCGGAAGTTCAGACGGAGCGCAAAGCCGGTCGGGAAGGTAAGTGATTACTATATAAAGAACTTACCTCGACGCCAACGGTATTTTCGCAGCAGAGAACGGCGGTAGCTGGGCGGAAGTTCAGACGGAGCGCAAAGCCGGTCGGGAAGGTAAGTGATTACTATTAGAGTGGGTGTGTTCTAAACCCCAGGTCCTACAAAGTAGGGTCTCCCTCCCTCCCTCCTCCTCTAACCTTAATTAAGAGTCCACAGACGTGCCACAAAAAGAGGGTCTAAGGAAGTTTAGATCGAAGAGTGAGGCTTCAGCTCAGGAATCTTTGACAAGGAGGTTGAGTGAAGTGATTACACCACAGTTGAAGAGGGTGAAGACATGACTGCCCAGCTGGTTCAGTGCGCTACGTGCTTGATGTGGGAGGGTTTTTGTGGCAGCAGGCGGGATTTAAGGATGGTGTGTTGCTTTCCTGGTGCTAGAGTGAAAGACATCGCGGACAGAGTGCAGGAAATCCTCAAGGATGAGGGTGAAGAGCCAGAGGTGGTGGTACATGTTGGCACAAATGATGTCGGGAAGAAGAGGAGGAACATACTACAGCGAGACTTTGGAGAACTAGGAAGAAGGATGAAAAGCAGGACGTCCAAGGTGGTTATCTCCGGTTTGCTTCCAGTTCCTCGGGCTAGTGTGGCCAGAACCAGGGAGATAATGGACTTGAACGTGTGGTTGGGGAACTGGTGCAGGAAGCAAGGATTTAAGTTCTTGGATCACTGGGGTATATTTTGTGGTAAACATAAATTCTATAAGAGAAACGGCTTGCACCTTAATAGGTTAGGGACCAGCATTCTGCCAGGCAGGTTTTCTACTGCAACACCGCTACACTTAAACTAAGTAGCGGGGGGGAGGGGACAAGCTGGATGTTTAAAAAGGAAATTGAAGGGAAAGTTAGAACAAGAGAAGTCAAGAAAGACAACTGTATCAATAATGCAGAAAACTCGGAAAGTCATCATGCTGTAAGGTTGAGTGAAATAAGGGTTGATGGGAAGGGTGAGAGCAGTAACAAATTAAAAATACTATACATGAATGCACGAAGCATTGACATAAGATGGATGAGCTTGAGGCTCTTTTGGAAATTGGCAGATATTGTGGGGATAACTGAGACGTGGCTTCAAGTGGACAGGGCCTGGGAAATGAACATTCAAGGATACATGTGCTATCGTAAGGACAGACTGACGGGCAGAGGGGGTGGGGTGGCCCCCGCGCAAGGGATATTCAGTCCCTTGCGCGGGGGAACCTAGAGTCAGGTGATGTAGAGTCAGTGTGGATAGAGCTTCGAAATACTAAGGCTAAAAAGACCCTCTTGGGAGTCATCTACAGGCCCCCAAACAGTAGTCTGGATGTCGGATGTAAGTTAAATCAGGAGCTGAAATTGGCCTGTCGCAAAGATGTCACTACAGTTGTTATGGGGGATTTTAACATGCAGGTAGACTGG